>NC_140301.1:41054622-41322122 GCF_964211825.1 Aythya ferina
TGAATGTTAATTAAATGACTGGAAATTAGGAAAGCACTATTTTGCAGTAAGGTTCTCTAATGCAAAAAGTGCTGCACATCTTCCCTTATCTAGCTCTTGTGTGAACTAAGTAATATATATATTTTTAAACATACATGTATAACCTGGCAGAATTTACAGAACACTTAGGGAATTCTAAAGGCTAAACAATACTGCTGTTAGGTGTTTTATTTCTAGTTTTGTTTAGCTTTTTTATCTTATTATATCTTTACTAAAATTACGAGTACTTTATTATCAAACACATGGTCCTATATGTAGAAATTAAAACTTTGAATTAATTCTTCATAGAGTTCTTTAAAGACAAAAACAAAATCACAAATTGGGCTTTGTTGTGAAGCCCAACAAAGTTTAACATCACGATTGGAAATGACATGTAGCACAATAGGTGTTTTACCTCATTTTGTCATATATTTGGTAAAAGACAAAAAAAAGTTTGCTTTTTTTTTTTTTTTTTAAATTTGGACCATCTTTGGGATGCAGGCTGTTACTAACAATTTTTCAACAAACTTTATGCAAATCAATTTTTATTGTTGTCATTATGTTATAAAAAAATAAAAGAATCATACTGTGCAGTTCCACCAGACCTGGAGCAGACATGGAAAAGATATAAATGTGTCAGTATTATGGGAGGGAAAATACATAAATGCACATGGTGACTCTCTTAAGTCTTGGGCTCAGTGTGATACTAATTCATTTCTGTGACATTTGGAAAACTTCTCCCAACATTAATAACAAGTTTATAGTGGGGGGTAATTCTGACAGACACAGTGTTGAAATAAAAACTTGAAAGAATGTCCATCAGATTTTACAGGTGCATAGAACATGCATTTGCAGTGATTGATGATCTTTTTGTTAAAGGTTGACATAATGTTGAATGGAATGTTTTGTTTATATATGGTGGTCTAGTTTATTGACCAGTACCAAAATGTATGACCAATCTGGGACTTCGTACAGTGTCTCTTTTTTTCTTCATTTTTTTCTGGAAAAAAATCTGTATTTACCTTCTCTCCCCCTTCATCAGTACATGGATGCCAATTGATTATTTTATAAATATATTTTCTTAAACTATTTTTTCCTTTAAAAAATACTTTGCTGAATTGAAGATTTCAGATGAACATACCAGAACTTTCAGGAATATTTAGAGAAAGGATTCTAGGATTGACCTTCTGGGCAAATGTTACAGAACTTTGTTTGCCTGCAGTTTTTTACTGAAAGCAAAAATAACAGTCAGCATGCAATTCAAATACATCTGTCTTCTTTACAGAAGATTGTTTCCATTGAATTTCACTTAAAGAAAAAATCTGTAAGATCTGAAGATGTTGACCCCTAACAATTGCAAGTAGAAGAACAGGAAATATGATGGCACTTTCTAATATTTTTTTTTCTCTTTTAAAAGATCAGATCACTTGAAGAATGGATGTCTTTAACTTCCCTTGCAGCTCAGAATATTATACTTTCAACTGCAGTAACCAGTTATCTAAATCCAGAATTGATTTTAATGGTGAAGATATGTACACTCAAAACCATTCTTGATATCAATGTAAACTTACGCTTCCCTCCGGAAGCAGAATTTTGTATTTTAATGCACTTCTTGATGTTCAAAATAATAAAGAACAAACAAAATAGAGGTTAGTGATAAGTTATATTTAAAACATTGATTATCATATGAAAAGCAACATGTAGTTGCTCTTAGTTGTAATAAATGTGAAATGAGAACCTCTTCAGTCCTTTGATCCAAAAACATAGGCTGAAGTTCTTACTATTCACAGAGAGAGGATATTTTATACATTGCTTTTTTTTCACCTGGCCTTACAGAGAAACAAAGTCAAGGAAGTTGGTAGCACCCAAAAGGATCAGGTAGTCTTGGATCACGGGCATCTTCCAACATACAAGTGTGTAGACTCATCTCAGTCTTTTCACTCCCAGACTGAAGATTTGACTTGTGAAAAATCTTGAAAAATACTAAGGCTGTCCAACTGTCTTATTTTCTTACATCTTTTCTCCACATAGAGAAAATCACCCATGTCTGTTTGTTTGAGTAACCATTTCTGTCTCATGTTCACTGTATAAATTCCAATATATAATATGGCTAGCATTACAGTTCTTAAGTTTTCTACATTAGAAAAGTTACAGTTGTGTGTGTGTGTTGGCAGTTGAGGCATTAGGCCATGACTTAACCTGTCCAAGTGCTGTTCTCTTCTGGTGGTTTTGGAACTATGCGAAAGAATTTAGCTAAACTATAGCTGCTTTATACACCTGGTTTTAGTTCTGAAGGAACTTGATTCAGAATCTTTTCTAGTTGTGTTCTGATGTTTTTTGCATTCCTACAATAAAACAAAAAAAAAAAACATTTTAACCAGGAAATATATCTGTATTTAGTCATCTGAACATCTCTCCAAACCTGTCAGGGTTTAATCCTGGTCCTTTGCATAGCCAACACCCTTTAGGAATCCATAGTTTGGTTTGTTTGTTTGTTTGTTTTCTGTTACCGACTTACTGAAGTAGAAGGTATCTGCCTCTGTAAATTAGATAGCAGTACTGAAAAAGTGACAAAACACCCTTTTCCACTAAGAGCAAAGACATTCTCTTCCTGTGAGAAGGATGTTAAAGAATTTGAAAGAATTACAGACCTGAACTGAGGCAGTAAAATTGGAGGAGTATATAAAGGAAACTAAGCTTTATAAAGCAGAATGGAGGATAGTTGTTGTGCCTGACAAAATTTTGAAATGATAATTCTGTGAAACTTGGGCCAAATAAATTTTGGTACAACTCTAAGAATACTGGAGTATCATCTTGAAAGAATTTTTAGAGTAAAATTCAAATAGTGATTAGTGATGAAAGTTAACATTTTAATAGAACAATTTATCTCAGCATTTATGAATGCTCAGTGTATGCTTCCCTTGCTTTTCCTTTCAATGTTTTCAACATGTCTAGGAAGTCTTAGACAACACTAAATATTTTTCTTAATGCTGTGTAGAATTTACCAGCATTGATTCAGTATGGACTGAGCGAAAAGACATTTTGTTGTTCTTGTCTTTTCAAAGGATTCACATTTGTTTTGTACACAGGACTCAAAGTGATCATCAGGCTGATCATGTATTAAACATTATTTAAAGACTTATAGGATTCTACACATCTGAAAGTGTATTTCAGAGCAAGTACAGTTAGTAAAGAAACATTAAAAATCATGTTTTCTTTTATATCCTTGTAGTTTCTTGTTTGTTTGTTGTTGTTTGTTTGTTGTTTTTTTTTTTTTTAAATTTATTTTATTTTAATTTAACATAGCTGTATGGTGTTGTCTGTTTGTTTGTTTATTTGGTTTTTTTTTTTTTTTTTCAGATCAGAGAATGCTTATCAATGTTGTTTTGGTATTTTTTAAATTGTTATTTCTAAATATTTGATCAATTATAGTTTTTTTAATACATAATAGGTTTTTTTTGACCAGGTACTAGCACTTAACACTTATTGAACTACAGGCTTCTAGTGCAGTGGTAAAATTAGCTTTTATCTGTAAAAACAGATGCAAAGAACAATGTGGCTACCAAATTGACAACTGTTAAATGTTGCCAATGAATTTTCTTAGTTTTGTGATATTGCTCCATTAAATACTTTGATTTTAATTAGCACTTTGTAACTTTTGAAAGGTTTAGTTTGGAATATAAATCCCAAATTCAGGAACAGTTGTCTAAAGATGCTGCTATTTATCAAAAAGCAACATTGAAGATAAAGAACATCATTTCTGTCTTTTGCTTTTCTGTTATCCACAAATGTAAATTCAGTCCTGTGTAAACATAATATAACATGCACCTTGAAAATACAGAATCTGTTGTTTTGGGACCAAAATTAGGCTCCCATGCTATATTGAAGGTATTACAGTACCTAGGGTACCTGCAGGAGAATAAGACTTTGTCTGACATGAAATTACTGATGAAAAATAGGACTGTATTATAATGTGTTTTGTTTTGTTTTAATAATATGCCACCTAAGAATGTATTCTGTATATAATAAGTTTAAAGAAAAAAAGTGCATGCAGGTAGATATTCAGGTCTGTCTGTGCAAGGGAAATTAAACATATATCAGGTGTATATGTGTCAGAGCCTGTTGGAAAACTCTATGTCATGCAATTCAGAGCAGACCTGGGAAATCTATTCAGCATGAGCTGCAGACCACCACTGTGTTTGCAGTGTAAAAAGCTAGCCTTTCTTTTCTGGATAATAAATGATCACAGAACTGGAAATGAGTCAGACCTTTCAGACCAGCCAAAGACAAACTATCTTTGATTCCTGTCCTCTCGATTCACCTGTACATATTCCATGTATTACTCAGGTGCTAAGCAGAAGTGCTTTTTGTCTTCAAGGCTGAAAGGCCCTTCAGTTTAAATTAGGGACGTTCACTGGTCTTCCCTGAGAAAGTAAAATAAATTTGCTAGTGGTTACTAGTTGTAAAAAGCTGTTAAAATACACAAGTTCTGCCTCATTTCCAGTGAAATGCTGTGACTTAAGAACACTCGTTTATTGTTACACAGTATGCTGCCAGACAGTCCAGGTAGATGAAACCCGATTCTCTCTCTTTTTGCTTTAAGCATTTCATTATCACTTGTGGGTTGTTTCAAAAGACAAGGAAAATATAAAACTCCTTGGAGTGAAGTAGTAACTTGCAGCTGAGATTTTTTGGTGTGGGTTGCGTTGTGTTTTTTTTTTTGGAATAAATTGACTGTGTTTGACCTTTGACTCAGGAGAACCTTATGGTTTTCTATTACTGAAGAAATAGATTTCATTAATGACAGTGCTATCAGAGGTATGATGAGTAGAAGAAGCTGTTATGTAACGAAACATAAAGAGATGCAAGATATATTAAAAGCTTGACTGGGCAAGTCAGCTTGTGTCAGCGGTAACGCTAAGAATATCAGAGCAGAAGCTGTGCCCAGTATGTGATACTCTGACTGCAAGCTAGGTATGTAGTCAGACTGCTGAAGTGTAGCCCTTTTCATTGACCTGTTACAATGATATGAAGTGTTAAATGTATTTGTAGATAAGCTGTCTCTTTGCTAAATCTAGACAGTGAACTGCTATTGATTGATTCCTGCCATTGCTTTCCCTAAGCATGTTTTGTGATTTCTTGTGAGCACTTACGGTAATTATATATTTTGAATTTTAGCCCTTGTGTTTTTCAGTTCTGCTAAGTATGGTGTTTAAATGGTGTTAAAACTGGAGGAAAATGGCAAAAGTTGCAACTGTTTCATCATATTGTAATGCAGTTAAATAACTTTGTCATAGCCTTTTAATACATAGGAAGTTATGTCCATGTTAAAATAGACCTTAGAAAAGCCTTGCAGACATCTGCCATTTACTGGATTGCTGATTCTTATTTAAATCTCTTAACACTAGTCTTTTACCACATTATATGTTAGTATTTAGAAAAGTTGAGTACATTTGAACAAGTGTTACAGTTCATTGTTAAAATTATTATGCATTCATTCTGGAATTAACCTAGTTGCAAAAGGTAATTTTGCATTTACAACTTTCCTGATCTCTATGTAAGCAGTTTATATAATTATCAGCCTGTTAACAGGTTGTTGGGTTTTTCTTTCTATATGTCAAAATCAAGACAGGAGAATTTAAAAATTTTTCAGATCATAAATTCTTCCATTTTCAAAATCCTGATTTCTATTTTGAAATTTTTTAGACAATGCAACCCTTAATCCCACAAATTCTATTTTGTAATCGACTTATGTAATCTTAACAATGGTAACAGAAAACCTATTATTTATTAATTTTATCCTCATAGGAGCCCTCTGAGACAGAGAAGTGTTAGCTTAATTATATAGGCAAGGAACTATAACATCAGATAGATTAAGTGGCATGCATAGGTCACACAGGAAGACTGTGGTTGGGTTGAAATTGAAACAAGGTCTCTTGAGTCTTGGTCTAGTCTCATCTTTTGTTTACAGCTATACATTAAACCATTCAGTATTTTAATTCTCATTTAGTGCTTATATGAGTCTGAGATTCTTTTAAAATAAATAGAACTTTCTATAAAGCTTTAGAGTAATCCCTGATCTTCATTGAAAATGTAACCCTAACCAAAGCTGCATTTTTCTTTTGTGACTTTTTTTTTTTTTCAAGATCTGCTTTTTTGTTTCCCTTTGTGTCTATGAACATCTCGCTTTTGTTGAAGTGAGAAATAGAAGAAGAAACTGAACTATCTTCCTATCTTCAACTTTAACAGAACTCAGGACTAGCAGCAAATCTTACAGGAAAGTCTTGCCTCATTATATTTTCAACCATGAGCCCTTTTAGTCAGGTATGAGAAGAAAGAGATGCACAAGAGGTAAAAATGATCCAGTTAGCAAAGACACACTTAAGAAGCTTGGACGGGTGCTGTCAATTTGTAGCTCAAAGAAAGTCTGTAGGATATGGATGTCAGTAACTTTTCCACCTCTGCCACAACTACCCCATTTTTGTAGTGAGAAAGTGAAGGAAGAAATGCATAAGCCCACTAAACAAATATCTCTGCTCTCCACAGATAACTTCTGCCTAACCTTCTCCATTGCTACAGCTTCTTTACAATTAGCCGCACTGTCTTCGGTCTTAACATGAATTATTAGGGAATACGTTTTGAGTATTGCTATCACATGTTCAGGCAAAAGAAAGTGTTTCCTCAAATTGACATGTACTCACAGTGAATACAACACAGAGAGTTTGTCAGGTCCATGGAAAGAAACAGAGGTTGCAGGTAATTCCCCTTTTATATCTTGTAAAGAAGGTGCAGAGAATGAAAATGGATTCCCTACCCTTATAGTTGTGAAACTATTAACTGTCATTTTTCTCTAGATGAAACAAATTGTTAGATCCAATTATTAGATCCAAAGTGGTTCCTGAACTGCAATTATTCATCTATCGCTAAAGACAATCCTTCATGTTATAATGCTACTTAAAGTTCCTTAATGTCCATTTGAAGTATGAGTTAATATTACAAATATTGTAATATTGTTTGAAGAGCATATTCTATAAAATTTAGATTAAAAGCTGTTACATTCTAGGAAGTAACTTGGAAATGCCTTTCCAAACTTTATTTTATTTTATTTTATTTTATTTTATTTTATTTTATTTTATTTTATTTTATTTTATTTTATTTTATTTTATTTTATTTATTTTATTTTATTTTATTTTATTTTATTTTATTTTATTTTATTTTATTTTATTTTATTTTATTTTATTTTATTTTATTTTATTTTTTAAGTTTCCATGATTAATCATGCCCTTTGATGTTTGCTTCCCAGCATGAGTACTCTAGCAAACATGTTTACATGTAGGAACATACACAGAAAGGACAAGCTGTAAGCACATACTGCTGACTACTACCAGAGCGAGAATCATGAATCCGTGTTGCAATCTGGACATACTGAACACTAAGTTCAGGCAAAAGTCTTGTGTGCCAAGGACAAAGTATATCATATTATTTCCCACTCAAATATGTTTTTAAATTGACGATACTCACACTGAACTCACTATTCACTTCTACCTGTGCTCAGTAGTTAAGCTCTATAAGAATTTGTTCAGTGCAGAAAATTGACTTAGTTCTGTTCTAAGCTGTGTATTTGCAATGTGTAACCATCCTTTACCATACATAAGGGAAACATAGGGAAAAATACTTTTCACTAGAAAAACTCCTAGTATAGCTCACATGACTGTGATAACTACAAATGTTTAATTGGTTGGTTGACTATTTGTTTGTTTATTTAAAACATTTAAAGATAGAATGTATGTGTATTACATGGAAAGACAGAATGATGCTATTTGTCTCAGCTGTTCTGGTGCTAGAAAGCTGTAAAGTGCAGCTTTTAAGTTTACCTGTAGTGTAAGTTAGGATAGTCTGCCTTTTTTTCTTTTTTTTTTCTTTCCCCCGAATGTGAACCTTAGTTGAGTGAATCAGTCTTCAGACCAGAGCACTAAGAACAAGTAAAGCTGCTTCACTGAAGGCAAACAAGGGTGAAATTATTTAATGTCAGGTAATACAACACCATGAAGGCGTCTCTTACTAAGTTCCTGTACATGTGCCTTGTTCTTTATGATAATAATGGTCTAAAGCATATTCCCATAGAATTGCAGTAGTTGCAAAACTGATATGGATTACTGTGTGCTACAGGAAAAAAGAAAGAAAGAAAAAAAGACCTTCATAAAAGTGGTCATCTAAGAGCAATTTGCTCTGTTATTCTAGAATTCTCAATCCATGGACAAGGATGAAGTGGATATAAAGAGCTTAAGAGCTTCAGCCAGTGTTTTAAATGCATGAAAAGAATAGAAAATTTTCTTAGGACTGTGACTAACTGTGACTATTGAATGTATGCAAGTAGAAGATATTACCCTTAATTGTTTCAAAAAGAGGTATTACTTTCCCTTAAAATTACTTTTTATTATTATTAAAATGAATATTTTTATAAAAATTATTATTTTTATTATTATTAAAATGACCAATCCCAAAATCTTTTTCCTTTCCTACTATGTTGCAGTACATGGAGGGAAGTCCCTTCATATATCTAAGATTGGTATCACTCTCAACAGGTTTCTGCTGCAGGAGAATGGTAATGGGAAGAGTGGCAGCATTGACTTGGTTTGAGTTTTGTCAACTGTGTCCTGAAGCAAATGATTTCTTTGGGTCCTAAATCACGAGTTGTAGCATAGGAAGAAGTTTGGTCAAAATTTCAGTGAGATATTTGCCTGCTTCTATGATAAGAATTTCTCTTTAAAAAAAAAAAAAAAGAAACTGTGCAAGTGAGTGGCCTAATCTATGCATGTAGTTAGACTGGATTATCTAATGGCTTAAATAATTCTTTAGTGTAGATGCTTTACTTGTGTCTCAGAAGCATGACTCCCATAGTTTTGCTTTGTCAGACTTTTTTTAAAGACATTTTGGAGCTGCAGTACAAAAACAAGATGGTATGTTCAGAGTAGAAGGCAAAACAAAGGTCACAGTGTTTTTTAGCTTTATTCTTTGTGTTGTCTACACTACCAGTCAGCCTCCTAATCTGAGACTTTTCCCCTACATCTGAAGCTCTTAAAAATGCAATGTTTACATTCAGATTTAGAATGTAATACTCAACATTACAATGAATCAATTAAAAGCTATATTCAGAGCCAAAGACTCCGTAGGGCTGTCATTATAGTACTCGTAGGACTTATGACAGAAGTAGATCCAATTCTTGCTGTTTACTCATCTCTTCCAGGAAATCTATATAAAAAACGATGTATATTTTAATGTTGTTAAAATTGCAAGTATCTTAATAAGTAATCCTAGGTGTACTTTTCTACTACCTTTATCCACTAGGTGACAGTACAACTCTTTTACCTTTTTTATTATTATCTATAGGTGTTTTTAAAAAAAATCATGCTGTACAAACTTAAGAACATGTTCTTTCCAACCGAAAAGTGTGTGCTCTGTGTGATTTTTTAATGAGAAAAAAATATATATGGTAAGGATTTTTTCATCAGTATAGTTAGCTAATATAAATAAAATTCTTTATCATTTGAGCAAACTTGTTTGTTTTTAAATATGAAAGACATTACTGAGAGCCTTAATTGTGGTCTGGTAAATAGCTATGGAAAAAGAAAATCCTGGAAGTAACTGAAAAAAGCAGTTTTCAAACCCAAGGTAAGATATACAAAACAGTTATGTTTTTAATTGTCTTTAAGAAAACAACTTATATTGGTAAAACTGTATTTTAAATAAATAATAGAATGAATAGTGTAGTTAACCTACATTTAAATGACTTATTACAGCGATTTAATCAAATATAAATTATTCACTTTTCTGCTATACTATGTCTCAAAGCTACTAAGATGAAAGAATTGGATTTTAAGAAAACAGTTGTCTTTTACTTCAGCATTTACTGCTTACTTTTGGTAAATTTTTGAGAAGCTGCAGCACTGGGGAAAAAAAAAAAAAAAAAAAAAGAAAGAAAAAAACTTTACAGAACTGTATTTCCATGCAAAATTGCATGCATTTTGAAAACTAATCCTGCTAAAATCCATTTCACTGGAGATGGTAGACTTTCGTAATTTACAACTGAAAGTGGCTGTAAGCAAGTTCCCTCAGCCATTGCCCCTGAAATAGATTAAACTTACAGTAAAAAATAACTTTACTACATATATATCATATAACTATACAGTTAATTAAAAGATCCTTTTTTTTTTTTTTTTCTGGGATAGAGTTTTTAAATATTTCTAAAAGCCAGTATTTTAAAAGCCCAGGAGTGTAGCATTTCATGTTTACAATAAATAGCGTTTTTAATATATTTGATAATAATATGTGTTTTTGATGAGATTATTTTGTTACAGTGTCAGTTTGCATATTCCTTGCATTTTGTATCACCACATGTTCATACTATATTGCCCTGATTCTTCATGAAGAAAAGGACTTTATTACATAGTAGGAAGATTTGCTTCTATCATTGTAATGCTACGTTCTGAGAAGAAGTCTTAAAAACAAATACCTAAATGTATATGGTAGGCACATTAAATAAATAAAATAAATATTGTGCATTGTTCATTAATAATGAAACATACTAGTCATAAAGTTAAAAATAAAATATTATGCATTAATAATAAAACATGCTAGTCAGCAAGTAAAAATGAAATAACTTTACTCATTTGACAAGCTGTCTTACCGAGCACCTTCATCATAAACATTCTAGAAAGGTCTATTTTGAATATTTAAGGAAAAAACAGACTTGTAATAACATACTCACAAAGTGTCATTCCTTTACAAAATTTCAGTATGATTTACAGTACTGATTACTAGCTGAAATTTTGACAAGATTTATACTCTGTTTAGAAACCTTCTTCCCCCAAAATGGTGCAAGCTGAAATAGAATTTGGCCCATTTCTGTTTAATGGCTAAGAACCATGTACAGCTTGCACATTTAAAATTTATGATAGAGCATTACAAAGGATCGCTTTGTACACTGACTTAGGATTTCTAGTGACATTAAAAGCTGGTTTGTTTCAATGCTTCTAGTAAAATGCTGTGGTTCATATTTGAGACATCATTTAATATAATAAGTTGTATATAACTGCTATTTGTTTAATATTACAACTTGAAGTCTGAATATTTCATTTAAAAAAAAAAAAAAAGCATTCCTCCATGACTTGCATCAGTTTCCTCTTTGTTCTCAGACATTCAAGATCTAATGCAATATCTAATATGCTTTATATTGTAAAATGCATGCGCACTATAATAATTGTTCCTATTTCTTTCAAGTAGACATCAAAATAATACATCCTTTTGTTGAATTTCATAAGGAAGCACTTCTGTACCTTTCAGTTTAATTCTAGAACAAGGAAATAAGAAAGTTTGCATACATGATTTTAAGCAATTGTGTAAATAATAGACACTAATATTAAAAAAGTTACTGAGCTTTTAACTCAGAGATAATAAAGAATGCAAATGAGATGTACTTATGAAAATGTTGCATTTTTCTACAATAATTTAGTAATCCAAAATGGTGTCTCCATTCATAACTTTATAGTTAAGAACATGTAATTCCTACAATAAACTTGTAGTTAGGGCTATAAGTTATGTAAGTTAGGGCTATAAGTTATGTAAGTTAGGGCTATCTGTTATGTAAATTAGTTATGTAAGTTAGTTATGACTGACCCTATTTTTAAAAAATAAAGAATCTATAAGGTCTTTTCTCAGCAGTGATTTTTTAAATGCATATCTGAAAAAGTAGCACACTTTCTTGATGTGTATCTATATAGAAGTGTTTTGTTTTTGTTTTTGTTTTTGTTTTTGTTTTTTCTGAAATGACATCTAGTAAAATAACACATTCTTCGGCTTACAGGTTTAAAAAAAAAATGTTATGAAAATAGATTATTAATATTTGAAACAATTAGCTGCCCTCTGTGTATGTTATTCCCAAAACAAAATTTCCTGAGCTGTATCATGCCATTATTTTCTCGGCAGAACAGAAGTAACTAGAGATTTCTTTCAAAGGGTGTCTAGTGCAGTATGGGTGCATGTACCAACACTGTTGGCCTGTTTCTTACCTTTTTTGTATTACACTAATGACTCTAGTTATTCATGATTTATAGCAGCACAAGAGAAACATCAGATCACTCATGCTTTTAGCAGCTCCTTCTACAAAATAGGACATGAAACAATACCTTTGCTGCCAAAGCCTAATCATCTATATTCTGTGTTTCACATGAAAAAATTGATGGCTTGATTCTGAGCTTGCTGAAATCTGTAAAAGCAAAGTTTTTTGTCAAGTTCAGCAGGTGTGAAGTCAAGCCCTGTGTTCTGAACCTGCAAGGATTTATGTGCCTACAGCTGTGTATCCATTAACATAAGCAAATTTGTTGCTGATTTGGGACTCCTGAGTTTTAGTATTATTTGTATTTTAACTTACCGCACTTATTTTTCCATTATATACATGTATTGCAGTTGTATCATTCACAATTAAGGTTTTAAAACTTTTTTTTTTGCAATTTTTAAAGTTCATTTTTTCTTTACAAAATCATGTCTGGACCATTTTGGAAATGTGCTAAAGCAAATGCCCTTAGCGTTAGAAAAAGTATGTCTATATGGAGACTGAGGCTTAAGAAATATTGTCATTTGTGTGGTATAAAAATGAAATATTAAGATTAACACAAAATATAGTAAGTGAAAGGAGAGCAGATGACTTTAATCTTTTCAGACACAAAACTTGCCTCTCCTATTGTTAGAGTGGCTGACAACCTCAAAATATTGAAAGTTTTTATCTTCCTGGCATCCCTGGGAGAAGAGGAAGTGTCACTGTCCCCATTTCACAGCAGAATGCGGGGGAACAGAATCTAAATGTAAAGTTGCCTGCATTATTTCAGAGACTTGCAAGACGTGTAAGCCTCTGGTGAGTAAGTAAGCCATTGTACTGTCTGTTATACCTTAGCTGAATAGTTTCTTGCTACTAACAGGTAATGTTATGATACTGCAATCTTATTTTTATTTATTTGTTTGTTTGTTTGTTTTTCAGCACTGGCAAGAAAGGCAAGACTTTTTTCCCATTTCAAGTAGCAAAAATAAACGTAAATGTGGCATTCATTTTTATCTTTTTCATATGAAGTAATTTGTAAAAATGCATCAGCTATCTTTGAACAACAGATTCTTCGGTCATTTCTTCTTCATACTTTGAGATGTCTTGTCTGTGATTCCTCAGTTCCTTCCTAATACCATCGTGTGACCTTGCTAGCTTGCTTTACAGTTCAGCAAAGGCAGCATGAGCTATGGGAGCTATGGCTAGTTTGGCGTAATGACTATATAAATAGACTAATAAATAACAGCTGCAACTATATATGTGGCTGTTGCCAAACAATTATTAGTCACGTTCCCCTTTAAATAAAAGCAGATAAGAATGTTAGACTAAAGAAGTGTCTAGCTTGACTTCCAAGCAGACAATTAAAAAAAAAAAAAAAAAAAAAAAAAGACTTTCTTTGATATCTATCCCTTTGATAGATTTAATGAAATTGGTCAATGAGTTCATTGTGATCACAGAATCACAGATACCTAAGGTTAGAAGGGATCTCTGAAGACTGTCTCTTCCAAGCCCTAAGTTGGGTCAGACAGGTTAGATTGCTCCAGACCATGCCCAACTAGGTTTTGAGTATCTCCATAACCTCTCTGGACAACCTGTTCAGTCACCTTTATAAAAAGTTCTTTTGTTATGTTGAAACAAAATTTCCTGCATTTCAGTTTTACCCCTTGCCTCTTGTCCTGCCTCTGGGCAACACTGCAAAAGAGCTGTCTCATTTCATCTTCTTTACCCCCACCCCACAAGGTATTCATGTACATTGATAAGATCCTCCCAAACCTTCTCTTCTCAGGCTCTCAGCCTTTTCTTGTATGTCAGAAGCTATGGTCCCTTAATAATTTCAAGGTTCTTTCTTGGACTTGCTCCAGTTTGTCCAGGTCTCTCCTGCACTGTTCATGCACAAGACTGTACATACATGTACATACATGTTCTTACAGCTCAGTACTCCAGAATGTATGTAACCTTTACATAGTAAGTAGTAGAGGTGATTATTTTTTTGTGCATCAATCCAAAAATGATCAAGCAATGTGATTTAAATGCATATTTGGATTGTTTTTTTTTTTTTTTTTTTTTTTTTTTTTTTTTTTTTTTTAACCTGTGCATAAAATAATGAGATATGCAGAAGATACAGCAAAGAATACTAGCCAACTGTAAAGAAGGCAGAATACTTCACTGGATATGTAAAGGAGTAGGATCTCTGTTGTAGCTAACAACACTATTCATTGTTCAGGATATATGATTTTTGGTAAAATAATAGATTATGCTGAGGAAAAGTAATGTCTCAATCTTATTTGCTGATTGCACCTGAATTTTTAATGAGGTTTATGCAGACTATATAATTATATGGCTGATCTTCAAAAATGCTTAAATCCTCCACTTTTGATTCCACTGTGCTCTCTGACACAGCTTCTTTTCAAAGATTTCACTTTATTCCTTATCAGTCTGCTGTGACATTCTGGAAATTGTTCTGTAACATGGGAATAACACACTTTTTACTGATTTTGGTAGTTTAGATTTGAGCCACAAATGTAATGCCTATGAATGATGTCTATTCTTAATTAGTTATGTTGTAGAATAACCATGTTTGAGTAAGAGTTACATATGCTCGCAACATATCTTTTTTTCTTTTTTTTTTTTTAATATTATTATTTTTATTCCAGCTTTGAGTTACCTGTCATTTGGTAAAGAAACACAGTGTATTCAAATACAGTCATGACAAGGAGAAAAGCATAGAGAATAGGCATAACAAAGTGAAACAGATACGTGGGAAAGAGGACAATTCTAACCTACCAAGAAAATTGTCTGTGAGGTTTTCTGCATTTGTGAGATATTAGCTTAGTGTCTAATGCTAGAACCATTTTAATTTTCAAATTGTACAGTGGTCACAAACAACTGTTGCAGAACAGCCTCTGAATTTGCACCTGCTGTCTCACTATCATTTATTTTTGTAAATGGTGCAACTTGTTTATTGAATAGCAATTTGGCCAACTACAACAACCATAATGAACTGTGACCTAAGTGGCATTTTATTGTTAATTTATTTCAAAAATCAAAATTGTTTTCAAAGAGTTTGTCCTATAATATTCTTGTGTCAGGATTCTTGCTGATCGTAATATGCTTGAACATGCAGATAGTTTTGAAAGAATTCTCTTCAGTCAGAAAAATTTTCAGTGAACCTACGATTAGTGGCATTAATTAATAAAAGTTATTGTGACTTTTAATTAATATTTATCTAACTTAATTGAAAAAAAAACATACTAATCATTTAATTAATTACTGATTCTCTAATTAAAAGGTGGAAATAGGATATAATATATCATACATCATAATACATAATAATATATCAACAATTTCATGTCTTTTTTTCAATTATTTTTATAGTGTATCAAATTACTTCTTCAGCCAGACATATTACAGCATTTTCCTGAAAAATTTTTATTCATTCTTTTTTTGGGTGTATGCATGAGCCTAAAGGACCAGCTATTTAGGAAAACTGAGCACCCAAATTTTCAGGAAATCAATGCCTGAGGGTATACATAGATGCAGAACAACAAAAGAGGGTTGCTTTCTTCTAATGTAAGCAATGAACACACAGCAAATGGGTTTATGAACTTTTCTCTGAGTGATTATTCCTGAGTACCAGTAGTAGTCTAAAGAGAGTACCTGCCATTAAAAGGCTCAGAAACAGTAGGGAAGGGAACATCAGTGCAAAACAAACTAAGGGAGTCATCAGTGACAAAGAGAACACTTTCCAATGGAAAATCATTTCACACCATTTACTTAGCTCACAAATCCCAGAGAGAGAATTATTCGTAAAGACAAAACTTCAGTTTCCCTCCACCACCTTTCAGGGGTTCATGAGTGGTAGCTAAAAAAAAAAAATTAAATTCATGAAGGATTGTGGTAAGTGAAGAATATTTGTAATTCACTTTGGTAAAACAGACATAGATTGTGGCATCTGGGATTTACCAGTATTGGTTCCCATTGATTTGGTTGTTTTTTCAGGTGTGATTTGTGGGTTGTGCATTGAGAAGATGCAGAACACTAGCTGATATTGGTGAAGCTCATGCAGATAAAATCTCAGTAGCAAAACACTTGGGATTTTCTCAAGGTAGAATAGCAGGTGATCATCTTAACTAAATTGAAACTTTTCATGTAGTAGTGTTGAAGTGTTTTAGCTAATTATTTGAATCAAAGTACTTCTCATCTTTGGCTTTCATGTGCAGTCTAAGAATTTACTCAGGCAGTATATACTAAAGTGAATAAATGTGTGCAAGCTAAGTAAACAATGTATGTTTAGCTAGTTTTATAAATCCATGTTAGTGTTCCCTGTTCTAGATTTCCCCTGCATGTACCAATGTTGATTCTGATGCATTCTTGTTGGAGAAAACCTATTCTTCTACCTGCACAAAGGCCTTTCCAACTGTGTTACTTCTCAGTTTCTTCTGAATTTGAGAAAGAGAGAAAGTGATGTGTCCTATTCAGCATAATAAGATTTTCAGAGTGAAAAATGTTGTCCATTGAAACATGTAGTTTAAAAAGCTTGTTCTTCATGCCTTTTATTTTTTATTTATTTATTTATTTAATTCTAGATAAGTTTAGTGGATCTGTTCCATTAAAAATACGGCTACAAAATGTCTACACATTAGGGAGATTTCTTATGGCGCTAGTTGCACCTGAAAAAATAGTTTCATTTTCAGCACTAAATAAAAAGAGAACAGCATCGATGTTCATGGTCTTACATTTTAGCGTACTAGGTGAGAGGGCTACTTTTCAGAATGGTTGTCATGCCAGTTAAATATATATATATATATACATACAAAAAAACTTGTGAGCTTTCTAGAGCTGAACAGTGTGGCTGAGAGCCAGTATAAGTAAAATGTGTAGAAATGTAATGGCCTGGAGCAAGCTAATAAATGACAGTGTTGCATGAGCTTAGAATTGAGCTCTGCAGGGAACAACAAGAAAATGCAAGTCTTAAATATTTATTTGTGTTTTTGGAAGATACACAAAGTATTTTCTAATGCATTTGAGGGGAAAATGTCACCTTCAACTGAAAATAAATATGTTTCAATTTAAAAGAAAACAGTAAGTTATAAGTGCTAATAAGTGCTATTTTAATAGTGTTTGTGTTTTCTGCACACATCTAAGTTATATAGAAAGGGTTCAATATGAATCTACAGAGATGCAAACCTTATCAGGTGGACTTTGGTTCTGAAACATGGCAAATTACTATTCAAAATCTATTGAGTCCTGGTGGTTTAGTTTGTAAAAGAGGAAAAAAATCTCCACATGTTGTGATAGTGATTGGAAATGCAGTTGAGAACTGTAGAATACAATCCAACATCATTGTAAAATGCACTGTGCTTAAGTTAGAAGGTTTCTGTTCCTAGTATTTTAAACTTATTTCTCCATCAAAATTAATATTATTTTAAAGTGATAAGAGAGGCTTGTTTATTTTTCTAAAAAGGAATACTTTAATTCCAAACAATGTGTAAGAATGCAGTTGCTAAACTAATAGTTCAGAGAATTGTCTCACTTTCCTCAGAATTATTTTTTTGTTTGTTTCACAAAAAACAACAATAACAACAACAGCAACAAAACAGTTTTCCCGACATTTTTTTAGTCAGAAATGCAGTGCTTTCCACTACAGACTTGTACAATGATTACAAGTAGTCAGATGCAGAGGTACCAGACATTACTTTTGAGGAATCAGTGAAGGTTTCTTCATTGGGTCTCATGGTTGGAAATTAAATAGAAGTTGCACTCAAATAAATTAATGACCTTGCAAAATATACACGGTGTTTATTCATATACCTATGTATGTATCATTAAAAAATTGTGCTAAGTGGCTACACAGATGCTATCATCTCCAGACAAAGCACCAGGTTTCAATGCAGTTCTGCAATTCCATAGTGCAGGAGGGCTTTCTCATAAACTTTCATACTGGCATGGCCCCAGAGTAAGAGGCTCCTGGAGATGGTTATCTTCTGAAGGATTTCTTTGTTTTCTGTAAGAATTCTTAGAATTAAATCTGAATGAATAAAATAAATTTATATTTATAGGCGGTCCAAGGCAGGAACTAATAATCTACAAATTAAATAT
Source organism: Aythya ferina (assembly GCF_964211825.1). NCBI lineage: Eukaryota > Metazoa > Chordata > Aves > Anseriformes > Anatidae > Aythya > Aythya ferina. The sequence continues at coordinate 41,072,834 of NC_140301.1, forward strand.
GTTGTTAATTACTATATCTGAGGCATTGTTTCAAATGTCGCATGAAAGGAACATACAAGGAATATTGAAAGAATTAGATACTAGAAAGTGAGTCTTCTCTCTGGCTGCTAAAGCCAAGATTTCCAAATAGTACAACCAACTTTTTCAAGTTTCACAGGATTTTTTGGAGTTATTTGATATTTCTCTTTACCTTGATTTTAGATGGCCTATGAGATGCCATATAAAAGCAAATATATAGATATTAAAGTGATAGCTACTTTTGACACATTAAGAACTGAAGTTCTGAATTGTGTTTTCAGGACTTAATTAAAAGTTTAATTTTCCTCAGTGTACTTATTAAGTCTTAAACAATCTTGATTTCAAACATTTACATTTTAATAACATAGGTGTCTATTATGGGAAACATGCTCTTAAAATCTGTTATAGAAACATATAAAATGAGTGTCTTAGATTATTTAATTTACAAGGTAAATTATTGATAATCATTATTTAATTATTTTTTGAAGCTGTGTATCTGTAAACATGGGGTATTTTCCAACTTTTTAGGTGCAAATGCAATTACTGTTTTAGCATCTTAAAAATAGCATATGTGCAATATTTTGTTCACACAGTATCTATAAGTTGTCTGCAATACTCACTACATCCAGAAAGAATCTTGGTTCCTAGAGTCAGAGCTAGAATCTTTATACTCAAGATGGTTTCACACAGCTCAGGGAGATCCAGAATCATGAGATGAAATGCTGCATGAGTTTTGAGGGAAAATTTATTATTTTGTGGAATAAAGACTTCTGAAAGCTTGTGAGTGAGATCTCTTAACTCTGCTTTTAGAGTAGAAAAAATATTGTAGAGTGATTTTATATCTGTAGCCCTAGCAATTGGATTTCAGTTCTAGGAGGCTTGTTATGAGATACTGTCATGGCAGCAGCTCTCCCTTTTGTGCTGGGTTGTGCACATAAACAGAAGGAAATATGCCTCTGAGTACCTTCCTACTAGAAGCACCAGCTGAAATGTCTGCAGTAAAATACTGGGCTAGTAACAGGAGTAGGAAGACATCAAGCTGTTAGGGTAGTATATTCCCCAGATAGGGAAAAGTCAACCATTCAGTTGGCAACACACCATCAGCTGGACCATGCATTTGATGGTTTGTAGAAGAATTAATTAAAAAAATGCTGCCTTGTCTATATGTAGGTGATATAGGATACTGGCCTCGTATACAGCTCTGTAAAACACATATGGATGCTTGTGCATGTACATGCAGGCATGCAAACACATATATGCTCATATGCGTACACGCTGACTTTACTTCAGACAGCTACCTTTTGATTCTGAAGTTTCCCTTCAAAAATCTTCAACAAATATTGTTATCTTCCCTCATAAATGTAGGGATACCCCAGAACTTAGACTTTTGTGTGCTTACACATGCTTGGAATAAATGCAATAGTCTGGAGGAATTGTGTGACTATATAGGCAGAAGTCCATTTAATATAGCTGTTCAGTTATATGTTTAGATCAAGCTTTACAAACTCTTTGCTCCAAAGGGCACACTTAAATCTCCCTGGTGGCCACTCATGTTTTGAAATAAATCATTTTAAATTAGGCGCTTTTTTCTGAGATTACAGTAGAATCCAAAACACAGGTAGGCACCTTCCAAAGGCAAAAGAATTGACCCACAGTATTTGCATTTTAAAAAGGACAAAGAAAGATGAAGATCAGAGGGAAATATACCAGTAAAATATTAAACTCAGCCATAAGTATTGGCTTCTTTATTCAGTGTCTTTAAAAATATCACTGTGGATGCCATTCAACAAGTTGGTTTAAGCCATTTTTGTTTATCTTCATAATAATTCATCCTGCACAGTGGTGACAATGAAGAATTCACTTGCAGCACTTACTGCTCTCTTTTTTAACACAATTCTTCCTTTTATAGTGACGTCAGGTAGGGTCATTACTCATTCCCTGAAACTATCATTCTGACAAAATTTATTCTTTCTGTTACCAGTTGGGAAACTGACCTGATGTCTCTTGTCAATTCAATAAATTAAAGTTACCATAGTTGTTCAAAATAAAATCTTATGTTCTGGAAAGAAAACTGTTAAAATGTAAAAGGAAAAAAATGTGCCCTTTAAAGAAAGTCCAAAACAATCTTTTACAAATGTGTTTGCACAATATGTGTTTTTTATTAACTATTTAAAGGACAGCAAAGCTAGATGACAGTTGATTTTGTGTCTACATCAGCGTGTGTAAAGCCTTGAGTATGAGGTGCATTGTTCTTAGAAATGTAATGTGGTTTTCTTGAATAGTTTTCTGCATGATATAACTTGCTGAGTTGCTGTAGTGCCTAGATTTTAATTCTAGGTTGAACTAATCTTCATTAAATAATTTCCCAAATCCCTTTCAAGTTCTCGTCTTTATAAAATGTTGTATATAGCTTGGGTAACCAGCTAGGGTTATAAAAATGCTCTGTGTGATTCAGAGGTTATTACCCTGTCAGAGAACTGCATTGGAACATGACTAACTCTTGGAACCAACAACAATACTATATGTATGGTTATGTATGTAAGGTTCTCTAACTGTATAACCAGAATTTGTGCCTATTTCCTGTGAGCCTTTATTTATTTTTTTTTAAAGAGTGCATTTTACCATGCTGTTGATACCACTTCTATTTGCTGAGATGCCATCACTTTTTTTTTCTTTTTTCTTTTTTTATTCACCGACAGTGTATTCAGGTATGGATATGGGTTCACTGATATCAGTGTTGTAAGCCTCTACCTGGGGAAAACCAACCACCCAACCAAGCAAACAGAAAAAAAAAAATTGTCCTTTCCAAAAACTTTCCAAAAAAACTTTCACAGAACTTTCCAAAGTTCTGTGAATACAACTGTTTGCCTTAACTGGTCAGATGAGTGTGCTGAAATCTGATGATGAAACAATTTCTGGCAGTGCATGTTGTTCTGATTTTTAGCTTCTCATGGTATTTCTAGTAGTAAGCTGTTCTATGTCAGCATTTTCATAATAGGTGTTTCAGTGTGTGTTTGAGAGCTGGTATTACTGCTTCCTGTCATCCGTTGGCTGAAGTGCTTTTCCTGTATTGTTTATGGCTTCAGTGGTACAATAAGGCTTTGTCTGTGTGGCAGTGTCTGGGTCCTCAGATTCTTCCTTTTGGTGTTGTAATGGAATTACATACATGAGTGTGGTGTCCAAACTTCACTTGGACTTCAGTAAATCTCTTTTGAAACAAACAGAAAATTCAAAGCTGAGCAGCAGTCATGCAAGACACAGGCAAAATTGTAGGCTGGAAAATGCTGAACATAAAGTGCATACACTGGAAAGAGGAATTAGGGAACTAAAAACAAAATGGATTCATAGTTCTAAATATCTGTTTGTGCTAATTAAAATGCAAATTTTACTCAGTTGCAGTAAGCAAATTTTTTTAATGAGTTTTGGTTAATAAAAGTAAAATATAGCCTAATGTATCCTAAAATGATAGCTTACTTTAATTACTCTTCTGTAAATGATGTTTTGGTTGATTAAAAAACAACAACAACAACAATTTTAAATAATATCTAACTTTTAGAATCAAAATCACACATAAAATGAAAATAGTAGCAAACGTTTAACACATTAAAACCCTAATTTTATGTAAGCATGTATTCCACTAATAGCAGGATTGTGGCTACAGGACTTTGGCTGTTCTCAAACTAATTTACCTAAGCCATGCCTAAGTCTTCAGTCTTACAATTTTTACATTAATTAAACATCCTGTGTTGAGATATCTTGCTCTATAGACAAGGGGAGGGTAGTGGATATTGTATGCCTGGACTTTAGCAAGGATTTTAACAAAATGTCCTGCAGACTCATTATTGCCATATTAATGAGGGATGAGCTGAGTAAGTGGCCAATAAAGTGAGTGGAAAATCGACGGGATTGCCTGGATTGAGGTGTTGTGAACAGTGATGCAAAGTCCATCTGGTGGCCAGGAACCAGTGGTGTTGCTCAGAGATTGATACTGGGATAAGTAGTGTTTAATGTCTTCATTAATAAGCTGGATGATGGGATGGCGAGCATTCTCAGCATGTTTGTGGATGGGTGGTGCATCAAACTAAACTGGGTGGAGCAGAAGACCAACATTTTCTAATGTCTGACTAAATGATGTCTGGAAATTCTTTGCAAACTAAATTATGCTATGATTTCATCCATTAATAAAAAGTACATGATCAAGTAAGGAGCATAAAAAAATTAATTTATATTGCTTATAGTTGTCATCATCAATAGTTGTAATAAAAATGCTTTACATTCCTGTCTAAACTTTCAGAGTTGCAGGTGCTCATCAGTGCAATGAACAAATGTCTCTTTGAGTGAAGGTGATTTCTAAGGCTGCTCCCCTTGTCTTCATAAAGGTCCTTTTTTCCACATAGCTGAATATGAAGTGGACACTGGGAGACTCTCTTCAGCCTAAGGGTTGGTGTTTGCCCCAGTTCACTGTATGCAGCTCTATATGTGGCTTTTGATCAAATCTGCACCACTGGTTTCTGCATAAGATCTTGTGTGCAATTTCACATATAAACACCATCTAACATTACTGAATTCCTTTTACTGTCATCAAGTCCTACAGCTTTCGCTTACCTTCCTCCAGTTACAATTTCTTTCTGAGATTTAGCTTTTCATTCCCCCATTCCATTTAATAGGTAGCCAGTCTCTGGTTGAGTGCCAGAAGATGCAGAGAATTGTGGAAATGAGGAACTCTGACGATATTTCAGAAATAGAAGACAGCAGTGGCTTCCTGACACAACAAAACCCCAATGTGGTATGGAAGTCATCTAGTCTGTAATCAATCATGAGTCAATCAATCAATCCTTTATTCACATGCTCTCCTACTGCCAGTGGTGTCATATAGCACCAGCAGGTGAGTTTCACATTAGCTCAAGAGCTATGGGTTGCCTCTTCTTTTCCTTTGATATCACATTGACACTGTTCAGAGAATTAGTCCTCAAGTAGATCAGGTAAGTGCACTGGCAATTAATTTACATGTAAATGAACACTTGTCAAAAATTAGAGCTTGTATTACAGAAATAAACAGGGGTTACAGAATCATAACTTCTTTTATGGTTTTATTTTGTTCCGACAAAAAAAAAAAAAAAAATAATAATCATTGTTTATAAAACAGAAGAGATGTGTCTTCTGTGAGAAAGATCTTTGGGAATTCAGAGTTACTTTCAGCATACTAGAACAAGGTCATTTGTGACCTGACCAATGAAAATCTGTTCCTCACAGGAAAAGGTTCAGAATATCTATCAATTCAGTCAGTAGCAGTAAGTCCTCATACTTTCAGTGGAAAATTATTCCTTCATAACTGGTTGTATTTATGTTTTTAAGACATTTGGTTCTTGGCAACTTCATTACCAACCTCAGTGCCTTTGTTGGAGGATTATTCTTCTATATACACCTTTTGTCCTTTTTTTTTTTTTTTTTTTTTTTTTTTTTTTTTGTGAGTTTGTTTGTAGTTTTTTTAAAGTTGGCAAGCTGTTGATACAATTAAGTTTTGGAAAGGAGAGAGGGTGTTAGTGCCTGAAAACGATAAAGATAGGTTAATTCTTGACGTGGTTTTGTATGTTGACATTTCCCAGTTAATACATGGCTTCATAGTAGATTTCTCTTGAAACTTTGCCATGATATACTGCCAGCAAATGGGAGTGGTGAAAAATACTGGGAAGACCAGTGACTGCTAAAATAACACAAAATAGTGATTCTGTCATCACCTGTTGCCACAACAGAGAATTCAACAAAAAAAGACATGCACTATGAAGACTCTAGAATATTCGACTGCATTTTGTATAGAAGTCATGTTCAAGAAAATGGTTTATCTTTTTTTTTTCTTTCATCCATAAGTACTTGGTGAGACTGTGTTTTAGTAGCCTGAAGTAGTGTCCAGTTCCTTATTGCTATATGTTAGCTGACTTTGAAATGCTAGAAAGTTGGATTGGCTTAAACCAATAAATAAATGTTTACAAGCTTCAGGGGAAATGTTGGACAGCAACAAATTAAAAATGAGTTTGTGGTGGTTGTTTGTATTTTTCTTGCACATGCAAAAGTATTCAATTTCTTGTTAGGTGTGTTAAGTACTATGAAAACAGTGAGGACTGCCTGCAAAGGATAAGTGCAAAATTTTTAATGAAAACCTGTATCTCAAAGTGGCATGAGATCTACCTAATTTTAACACTAACACATTCTTTTTTCATAGTGTAATTCTGTAATTACTGATAGAGACAAAACAGAAAAAAATGTATTTGGAAAGGTCATGAATATGCAAACACTGGATGAAAATCTAAGCTTACACAGACTTAAATTCTTTTTTTTTTTTTTTTTTTTTTTTTTTTTTTTTATTTAAGTGTTTATTACAAGGCATCTCATTTTGGCCATGCTAATTTAGCTAATTTTGGCTGTGTAAAAAAAAAAGGTTTTCTGTTCTGTAAATATTTTGATACAGCTATATTTGATATTTTCATCACAGTTTTTTCACAAAAGAGGAAAAAATCCCATCAAATTTAATCTTTGATATTAAAGATCAGGAGGAATGAAGAAAATGTCATTTGAGTCTAAAGTTATGGCAACTGGATTGAGAAAAATATTGTCTTAATTATGATTTTCTATAATATTCTTTGTTAAACAGTAGAAAGAACCACTACATTTGTACAACAGAAGTATACTTATAGTCTTGGATTATATCATATATGTGTTTTTACTAGTCAGGGAACTGGATAGTTCAGGTTTTCATAATAGTTTTGTTCAGTTTTACATTGCAGCAACTAGTGGAGAGGTTGGAAAAAAAAAAAAAAAGCTATCTTGATGTGAGCCACATCTTTTTTTTTTTTTTTTCAGAAAAAAAAATGCAACATTCAAATACAGATTAGCAGAGGTGGTGCTACAAAGCCACTTTGTAAAACTAAGATGGACAGAGTTTCATATTTTTGTTAAAGCAGTTGTTCAAACCATTATAACCTAATTCTGATATTTTTTTTTCTTTTATCTGTGGTCAGTTGTCTCACTCTCCAGCTAATGACCACCCAATACTGAGTTTACCTCAGATGGCAAAATAGCTATTATTTTTGCCAAATTTCATGTGTTTGCATGTACTACATGTAGAGTAATGTAGGGTATGTTCATATTCAGAAGTAACATTTTACAGTATATACACTTTATTCTTGAGTATGTTTAATTTACAATTAATCATAGAACTTGAGCAAATGATGGGAACAAGGATTAATATTCTTTGATATTTCTGAAATGTTTCGGTTCACACCAGAGTGAATGTGAAGCTGTTGAAATTTTGTGTGGGAAATAAGGAAGAAACTCACCCTATGACAGGGTGACTTTATGACTGGCTGGTTCACCTCAGATTAAAGATCTCACATTATGGATTTTGCACTTTTAGTTTTTCATAGCATCGTTGAGTTGAGCAGCCATTCCAAAGCAGGCTGATCTAAAGTTCTTGTTCTCTGGTTATTCCATGGCTTACCAGTATATTTTCGACAAGGTTGTATGTTTTTTCTTTAACTACTGAGTATATTTTTAGCCAGAAGAATGATTTAGTTTCATTCATTCCAAAGAAAAATAAGGCTTTACTCTGCAATGTATAAAGGCTTTTTAATGTTAATCTTTTAGGAACATTTACAATCCTGCTATTAGGTATGTCTTTAAACCAAATTTTCCTTGAGGTTTTTAATACTTTGTGTACAAAGTTCTAGTCTAAAATTTTTAGGTTGAAGATGACGTATTTTCAGGGTAACATGATGTACTGCATAGAAAGTTACTATTATCTGTATTACACATTCACCATTACTATGCCAATTTCTATTTGAGTTCTTTGACCTGAACAGGAACTGTCATTTCATTATTTGTGCATCTAGTTACCTCATTATGTGACTATACTGATGGTACAAAAAACAGTGGAAAATATCAGTGTCTCATTAATAACTATTCAAATATTCTTTACTTTAGAAATTATTTTATAAAATAAGCATGCAGAATTAGTTCTTAAACCCACTTTATTTTATTTTGTTTAGGCATGTTTCTCCGTTAGCTATAAATGCAAGTAGATAAGACTCCTGTTTTAAATCGAATCTCTTAAATGAAAGATGCACGCCTCTTGAAATCAGTGATTAATAATTAAAGCTTTCAACTGCACAGTTTGGGTCAAGTGCTTTGTATGATACTAGAGAAGAACTTTGTGAAGAGTAAAGTTGAGGTGTAACAATAATCCCTCAAGGTTAATATTTTGGAAGAAAGCTGCCCCTGTGCACTGCTCAGAAGAGTTTTTGTGAAGAATAAAATCTGTCTTCTAGCCACACCAGCTTGCTAGCTACTGTACATATATTGAGGCAGGCTACTTGGCTGTTTATGTACCTCCCCACTACTGTGTTTGAAAGAGTACTAAATTGTTTGGAGATGTGATTAATTAAAACTTTCTTAGGGAAGTCTAAAAGGTTGACATTTTGGAAAAGAATATGGATGTTATAAATTGCTGTTGCATACACAGAAAGAGATCTGGGGATTATTTTGACTGCAGAATTAGTTACTCTACTTTGTGTAAGTAGAGTAATGTAATGGACCAAATCCAAAACCAGTTCACCTCAGTGGCTTTATATGATGCCTTGTTTGACCAGCTATCAATAAGTTTGGTCATTTAGCATACGCTCTAACCTTTCTAGTAAACTTATTTTATTCTCTAAGTGTCTTGGGTTGCTGATACAAGAGTTTACTGCAGCCCTGACTACTGGGCTGTAATGAACAAGATCTACATACTAATCCTTCAATAGAGGAAGAATTATCCCCTTATTCAAAATCCTACTGGAATCTGGTGTGCATTCTGTGCTAGGTAGAGAGATATCTAAGCAATGGGGTCTATATTACAAAGAGTACTGAGAAGTGCAGATAGACACATGACTTTAAAATATCTCATAGCCCTTGTGTTACAATGAGCTGTTAGTATCAAGGGATACGTGCTTTATTCAAAACTTATGTACTCAAAAATACATTTATTAGAATAAAACCTTCACATTGCATTTGTGTCAATGCAAAGGTTTTCATATTCTCTTGACCATGCTCTTCAACTTGATAGTAATGAAGACAGCATGGACAAACTTAAAATGCATGTTCAGTAGATCTGAAAGTCTCAGTATTATTTTTATTTAAATGTTACCAGCTCTGCTGATTTCAACAGATAGTTTTCTATACTAGCCTACCGATTTCTCCTTGTAATCATTTACCAGAGCATTCTTGAGAACGAAATAGTCAATATGTAGTTAATTAGTCCAATGAACTGGGGAACTCCCAGTTCATATCCATGCTACTCAATTTATTGAAGTGCCATCTGTTTTTATACCGATAGCACTACAGTAAGCAGTCAGATTTAAAACATTGTTGATTACTGAATGGAAGCATTAGGAAGGATCTCTTTCCATCTTTTACTTCTGAACTGCTGTTTGAGATCCTAGAACAATCCTAACCATTTGGATTTAATTTCTTTAACACCAAGAGAATGTATGGTAGGAGTTATTTTGCTGTCTCTATAGGTCATTTGGGTCATAATGGTATGTAAAAGGATTTTGTCAGGCTTATAAGTGGATTTTTAACTTCTGTTAATCATGGAGTGGCCACAAACTACTTAGTGAAGTATGTCATAAACCTGAAGCATTTCTGGTGGCCCTACTTCATTCCAAACCTGGGATGAATATTCAAGCTGTTCAAAATTTGAAGGACCCAGAGGAACTGAAGGAAGAAATTTGCACCCACTGTTTGGACTATAGCCATTCTACATGATAGCTCCAGTAAGGACAACAATACTGCACCAGCCAAAGTGGTGCTTGCTTGCCTTTTGTTTTTCTATAGGATTTCTGTAGGTTTTCTGTAGGTTTTCTTGTTGTGTGATATTTACTTACTGCAACACTGAGTAGTACAAAAAGGACCATAAGTAAATAACAAATCTAAGTTCAGGAACCACCCCATTTTTGACTCTCCAAATACTGAGCAATTTGTAAATTTGGCAGATAAAGCCAAAATCATTTTTCCTCAGGTAGTAGTTCCAAAGTGAGACCAAAGATTTTTTAAAGGTTCAGTATTAAATATTTTAAACTTAAATTTTTTAGTAACTCTTAAAACAGTACAGTCCTCAAGGACAGGTCAGAAGGCTTATAGACTGTTGAATGCATGACAAAGAAGCCATAAAGAATCTGGTCAGATGTAGCTAATTAAAGGTAAATGAAGGACAGCTGCTTTTTATGTTTCCAGCACATCTTTGATCTGCTCTACCCCTCGGACCTCTGCGGACAAGGTAGTTAAATACAAACTAGGAGGCCTATTTTAAAGACATTAAAGCCCTCAGGGGCAATCGAGTGACAGTCCAAGCAACCATAAGCTGTTTGCTTTATTCATTACAGAACTTTAAATGTGTCAAGAAATAGAATACTGTCCATGCTCTTAGATCAGCATTAGCAATGAAGATTACAATAGCTCTGGGACATATGAATGGGCAAACTTCTTATGAAAACAAGTTTATTGAGAAGCATTTTACTATAACAGCAAAGAAAATATAGGTTACACATTTTCATTGCAGGTATATTGATTCAATATGCATTGAAATATCTGAAACTGTAGTGACACAAACATAGTATAACCTGGTGCTGACCTCAGTGGTCCCTTCAGTCATGTTTTAAAAACTTCCTTTTTTGGACACAAATGATGGAAAGAACATGTCATCTGTGAGTGACATAATAGTACGTAATACTTGCTGAAGAATTTATGGACAATTTACCCACTATATAGCCTTTCACTTGTGTCTGGAGACTCAGATACTCAGTTTGTAAATTGCAAGTGTTTATTTTATAAGTCAACGCTTTAATGTTAATACAAGATCATTAAAGGAAGTAGAAAGACTAAATAAAAATAAAAATAAATCAGTTATACAAATAACTCTTTATTGCTAATCATTTCAGTAAAAGTGATTTTGCCCAGAACTATTTATTTATTTTATTTAGAATTGCTTGTTATGTTTGTTATGTTATTATTGTTATTGTTATGTAATTTGGAATTGAATGGAAATTAAGGTGAAGCAAATTTCTGTAACATTCTAAATGGTGACTTGCGGAGATGCATATTGCATCGCCTTACTAATATTTAAGAAATTAGAGAAACTGGTAATTTTAGTTTCTTTCTTTTTATTTTTTTTTTTTAATGTGTCTTCATTCCTTTAGAAGAAGCACAATAATTTATGCCACTTGAGGAAGTAGTATGTTTCTGAGCTTTCTGGTATGTTCTCTACAATGTTTTTCTCCATTAGCATTTGTGCCAGTACCTGAATAGCCTAGTACCTGAATGCCAGTGCCTAGATGAGCACTGAGCAGTTTAATGGAAGCACTTTACAAGATTCACTGAGCTGTATTCCAGGCAAAAGTAAGTATAAAGATGTGGATATTGCTGGCAGAATGAGCATAATATACTGATTTAGCTGATTGTTCCAAAACATTGTGAAAAGCAAATAATGAATAAATTTGTGCTAAATTTAGAGTAGTTTGCCATGCATACTTTCAATGTTTTATCTAGATATATATTTTTTCCCAGAGGCAAGAAATATATTAGTAAAATATTATTATTTTTTTTTTTACTAAGTACAAGATTGAAGCATTTTGTGTGTCTGTTGGCTTACTTACACCAATTTTACTTGCAGTGGATTTACATGTATCAGCTTGGCTGTGTGTTAGATTGAAAAATAGAAAAAACTTGTTGTATGGTAGAAAGCCTGCATAGATTGACAAGGTCATGTATCTTCAATTTCAAGATACCATAAAGATAATACAAAAAGGGAGTAAAATATAATAAATATTATTTTTAAGACAACCTTTATTATTATTATTATTATTATTATTATTATTATTATTATTATTATTATTATTATTTATTTTCACCACATACCAGGTCTTGAAGAAAAAGATTAAGATCTTCCCCATATATTCCTTACTTACATATACTGCATTGCAAATGGTGATTTATTACTACAGTAACCTCTTACTACTTATATATTCAGGTGGCTTCACAAGGTGGGATTTGCCCTTTCAAAGGCTATAAATGCATATAAATATTTATGCATATAAACATATCATCACAATGCATTTCATCAGGTAATAATAATGGACCTTGTACTATGATTATGCTTTTTTACTAGGCAGGGATCAGTGAAACTGTGCAGATACTAGACAAGCATTGTCCGCACCTAAGAAGAGCAGTTTAGACTTTATGGTGTGAGTATGCAGCATGACCACATTTCTGGGTCTGTGGATTGGGACTTCAGAAGTTGAAGGGGGCTTACACTGAGCAGCAGCTAGTCTGGATGACATGCTGCCCAAAACACTCATTTCCAGCTCCTGTCTTCCATGCACCTAGGATGTGATTCTCCATCGAGTAACATTTACTTGAAACCTTGAAGTTTAACATGCTAGTTTGCTATACAATCAAGAAGCTCTCATGAATTCAACAGAGGCTGAATTGCTTTTGTGGAGAGAGATCTGAGAACACCCTACAAGCAGATTCTGGCCATTTTCATCAGAGGTGTTATGGAAAAAGCATCAGCCTCTAGCTGAAATCCTGTGTTTTTTTTTGAAAACCAGACAATCACTGTTCCTGCTATTCCTGTTTCCAGAGAGCAGTGCTGCACTGATGGGTTGCATCTGTTAAGGGAACAGTTGCCTAACAAGATATTGAGCATGACCCAGCTCCTCCTGTAAGCATGCAAAAACCTTCTTCTAAAATGCATTAGGTAATGATGGTAAATCATGAGCTCCTCCTGGGATTAATTGTGATCAGCTAACACATTTTTAAACGCAGGCATCCTTGTCCACACCAGGGGAAAAATTATATTCAACATCTTGTTTAATTAACATGTTTTCTAGTATATTTTCTCAGTGTAGACTAGGTCTCTAAGGAAGAATGACTCACAAATGCTGCATTGCCATTATGGAGTATTTTTTTGGAGTAACATTCTATTTCTTCACGTTTTCTAAGGAAAGCATTGATTTGACTCATTACCTAAAAGGTTAATTAATGTTTGTGAGAAGCTCCAGAGTACCATTAGTTAATCTCATACCACAGTGCTAAATAGAATCTTGGGCAAGAGTCAAAATAAATGTCTTTTTTTAAAGTGAAAAAGACGTAGGTCTTTTCCAGCATATCCCATGTATACTGGTCTATGTTTTTCCTTGGAACCTACATAACACGTACTACAATTCGGAAGGGCACAATATGTGACTATTTCCCTGGAAAAGCAGTGAGCTGCCATTTATATTGCAGTGAACCTAGAATTTGGTTGTCTTTTATGAGAGAGATGTACCCTTACAGAACAGATAAAAGCTGTATGTGTCTGTGAAGATGCAGCAGGACAATGGGCTAATAAAAATTAGCCTGTATAGAATTGACAGCAGGGATACTTTTCTACAGTCTGATTGTTCAAGCAATGCTGTTATAATCAGCAAGATGTTCCACACTTCATCTTGTCAAAAAAAAAGTGTTTTAGCTAACAGACAAACAGACTTAAGAAGAATATGTCATTGTTTTTATTAGGATACAAAGATCAACACAAGCTTTTGTCTGTCAGACATATATTCTCAGAAGGAAATACATAGTATGCATAAAATATTTATGATCATTTCTTACATTGTAACTCTATCTATGCAAAAGCCAAAAGAAATACAAACTGTTCCAGCTATACAATATACAGTGCCTGATGTGTTTATTGCTACACTTTCTATGACCAGTCTCCTTTCTGTTGTGTTTCTCCAGTGACTGTGTTATTCCAGGGAAATGAGTAACACAAGGGTAGGAGGGTGCATAATGACTTCTGCGCTGCAGGGGGTTGTCTGAACTAACACACATGGATCATGCTCTGCACCTCCTCAATCTGTGTTGGAACACCCTTTCAGGGTGCATTTTGCAGAAAACATGTAGAAGGTTAACTACTTGAGTTTCTTTGGTAGACATATCACTGTGTGTCACAGACACTTTACATTTGTGATTTCATAATCTTGAGAGTTGAAGAAGAGCTAAAGGCAAGAATTTGTCTCATAAGGAGGATCAAAATCATAATGATTCTATTCCTATCTGTGCTATTTAGGAAGTACTGTTAGCTAGATTTCATTTTTCTCCCTACTCAGTGAATAGGTGAAGCACAGAAACACTTGGGGAGATGAGGAGAGCTATAGTCCTGTGTGACTGAAATCTCTCACTTTTTGCCAGATGGAGAATTAGAGCCTTTTTAAAACAGAGCCATAGTATTATCAGGTCATATTATATGATTATTGATACAAGATTTGTTTGTTTGATGGAAAATAGGAACAAAGAGCAAAGGAACTCAACATATGCACCAGTCACCACAATGTATTCTTTGAAGAGAAGTAAACAAAAATTGCCAATTTGAAAGTTTAAGTGTGAATCCTGTAGAGGGGAATGTAACGTAATCCATAATGGGAAACAGTTTGAAAATAGGCTATGCTAGCTGGAAAAGGGAAAAATCTCTAATGAGTAGGGTTGCACTGGAGGGTCAGTATTTTTTAACATATTATTCCCTCCACAGGCTTAGTTAATCAGCAGTGTGTTTCACATAATAGAACCCTGGACTCCCTTCTTGGTTGTTGATATTGCACTTGTGTACACTCAGAGGATGTCAATGATGACAGCTGGTTATTTCTTCTATGCAGAGATTTTGATTATGTCTTGCTTTATGGTTAGTATCAAGTTTTCACAAGGAATGTTTTCCCACCCAGAAGACAACAAATGTTGGATTGCCCTGGTAATTGTTCTTTCCTATACTTCCTTTGGGCTCTTGTTCAGCTTGTTGGATCTGAGTTGTTTTTGAACAGAATTAGGCCATCATAAATCACTCTGGGTTAGTTCACATGTGACATCACCAAGGAGACCCGATGGGACCATTGGAATACATTTTTGAACAATCTATCTGTAGCAATGTTAACTACTTTATCATGAAATAAAGTCGGTAAACAGTAGTCATTACAGTGAAACAAGTAAAAATACATTACATCGTGATATATCAACTCAGCAAATTAGATTTTCATAGTGCTAATTGAATTTATCACAAAGGTGATAAATATTAGTTGAAGAAAAAGCAATATATTTTATTTTATTGGCCACATCTCAGAGTACTTGTAATTTAGTAGGGCCACCACACTTTCTGGGCAGGCTATCAAGTAGGATGTTGTAATGATTTGCATGACTACTATAGTAGATGGAAAAAATATAGCTTGTGTTTGTAGCCATTCCATTAGTGTCTTGCACAGTGTGTGCTCCTCTGGTGCTCTTCAGAGAGCCATGTAATCTTTTGAAGAGTTCTTTCTGGTGAAATCAAGTAATTATATACCATTTAAAACCTAGTGTGTAATTAAATGATGAGACAAAGGAAAGACTGAGAAAGGTAGATAACCAATAGAATCCTGAAGTTATCAAAACAGATCACTTGCCAAAGACCTTGGAATTCATCTGATTCAGTTGCTGGAAGAATGCCTGAATTAAAAATTATCCTATGAGGACCAAGAAAATAGAGCCAAATTCTGGCAATGTACACTTTTCTCCCAAAGTGGACATTAATGCTGCAAAAACAGAATAGGGTGAACAACCCTGGCCCTGTG
Source organism: Aythya ferina (assembly GCF_964211825.1). Taxonomy (NCBI): domain Eukaryota; kingdom Metazoa; phylum Chordata; class Aves; order Anseriformes; family Anatidae; genus Aythya; species Aythya ferina. Next base: position 41,088,517 of record NC_140301.1, read on the forward strand.
CTTGGCCCCCTACTGTAGGCCGTGTCTGCCAAAACAAGATGGAAGAGATCAAAAACTTGGAAGGGGTCAGGAGGGATAAAACAGGGAGTGAGGGGAGGAAAAGTTGGAAAAGGAGGGTATTTGGAAAGGAGAAAACTTGTAGGCTATGCCCCCTGCCAGCACTGAAACACTCGATTGCAGCTCCACTTGTAAAGCACCTGTTGGCATCTGTGGAATATTTTATAGGTTTTGGGACAGAATCAGAACAGAAAGCTTACAGACTGTGTTCCCTTACATGACGTGTGATTTGTTCTTATTTTAGCAAAATAGAAGCCATTCCTGGGTGATAATTATGGCAATAAATATACCTGTTCAGAAATAAAAACTACAACTCTTGCTTTCCAGAAAAAAAATATTTAAAATATTGAATTACATGGTTTTGAAAGACTGTCCTTACTACTAATATTAATACTCTATGGTTGATCCAATGTATATTGTCTTCCTTTTTTCCAAAACTGAAATGTTGCATGGAGAAGAGAGAAAATATGATAAAACAAGGGTCAAATAATAGTTTGATACTCTTTCAAATAGAATGGCAAATAGCTAGGTGAAAGAGGTTATCTGTCCAGTTTTATGTTTTGCAAGCTTTATATATGAATGTAACAATATAAAAGTGGGAAAATTGTTTATGTTAATTGGAACTCTCATCAAGTATTTTATGCAAAGAATTAAATTTAAACATTTTAATATCTTTGCAAACTTTTGCATAAACTCCTGCTCAAATGCATTTAATTGAGAATGTTAGAATTACAGCTTATGCCCTCCTGTGACTAATTCAAAAAAATTACACACATATTGCATATATTGGCTAACTTTCCTTTAACTATAATGAGAATTTTCCCTTTGCTAATGCTTTGGTTCAATAGAAAAGGGCTTATTTAGATAAGAACGTGTATTACTCAGGAAGTTTGGATAAAGTTGAAATAGAAAATAGATAATGTTTTGAAATTTAATCCTTTCTTACATAAACTTCAAAATAGTAATAATAAAATAAACTGTTTTCCTATTATACTTGAACTACTACCTTTAGTAGTTCTAAAATGGAAACTGTAAGCCTCATTTAGATATATAATCAGTAATGAAAAAAGCAACTCAATTTCTGATACTGCAGTGTTCGCTGCCCAGGCAGAGCCTGACTCCTGAATGAAGCCCAACAAGACTCTTTTTGCATCAAGTCTGCTGCAAAACAGGGCCAAAATGCAAATTTCATTGCTTCAGTAGTAATAGTTGGTGGGGGGAGAGTAGGGGGAGGCATTTCAAATTTCATGATATTTTCACTTCTGTGTAAAGTGAAAGTAATTCAGGAGCCTAGCATGTAATAAATTGTTTTAAGTTTTAGAGACTGTTAACTTTAGTAAACCAAGCCATATTCTGTGCCATTAAAATAAGAGGATAGGATCTGTACCAAAAGACAGTGGCATATGAATGAGGAGAGCACCTAGTGGAACTTTAACATGGGCTTCTGTTAGTCTCTCTGGTATGTGTAAAGAAAGGTCTTTGAAGATATTCTAACCTGAATAAGAATGTTTTCCTGAATCAAGTTCCATCTTTCCTATAAAGAGAGACTGAGAGTTGGGGTTGCTTAGACTAGAGAAGAGAATGCTTCAGGGAGATGTTATAGAAGCATTCCAGTACTTAAAGGGAATCTACAAAAAAGAGACTCTATCAGGGTGTGTAATGATAGGACAAGGGGTAATGTTTTTAAACTGAAAGAGAATAGGTTTAGATTAGATATTAGGAAGAAATTCACATAAAGGTGTAGGGGCACTGAAACAAGTTGCCCAGGGTAGCTGTGGGTGCGACATCCTTGGAAGTGTTGAAGACCAAGTGCAATGGGGCTTTGAGCAACTTAGTCTAGCAGCAGGTGTCCCTGCCCATTGCAGATACACTGGAACTGAATGGTCTTTAATGTCCCTTCCAACCCAAACCAAATTCTGTGATTCTACAATTCTATGATTAAGATTTTTGGAAGTTTAGCCATGAGTCACAAAAATACACACTCTGTATTACAAGTGGTTTGCAATTATTCTTGCTAAAATAATGAATAAGTGAAACAGATGCTTTGAAACATTATGATCAATATGGTCTTCAGAAACAGTTTTTGCATGTTATACCATTAAATTTATTACTCTGGGTAAAAAGTGACCATGGAAGCTTATTAGTCATAATAAGCTAGGGCACAGAAAATTCAAAGATATGGTCATCTAGTTTCTTGGATGTACAGATACAGTTTTTCTCAGTAGTTCAAAATCCTTTAAAATTTGTGCAGTTGTTTTTGTCACCTCTTTATATTGACAGATCTCAAAATATATTTTTACTGTTATCTTGTTAAATACATGTTCTTCTTGTATGTTTTCTGTTTGAAGTGAGAGTGATATATAAAATGGACAAGGATGTAGGCAAGCCTAGCAAATGTAAGAAAATGTAGAGAAGCTCAGAAGCTCTCTGAAGTAATGGAAGGTGGCATATGCCATGGAGCAGGAGCAAAATGTGGGTGATAAAATTCTGGACTTCTAATGAGGCGGCAGGTGGGTGGAAAACAGTAATGGAACCAATTTTAAAGCCAGTGGTGGCAGGTGCATAAGGGATTTTCCAGATCTCTTTTTTCCTCAACATTTTCCACTTTCTATCCACATCCTCCACTCCTGAACATGGAAAGTCCCCAGAATGTGAATTGGGGTGATGGGTGGGGAGACGGGAAGGGGAAAAGCCTGGACAGCTCATCAGTGTCAGCTCAAGAGTGGGACAGGATGAAGAACCAGCAAGGCCACAACCCAAATAACCAGCTCAAAAAACAGCTGTTATTTTAATACCAAGTTCATCTGAACCCCCAGCACTGTGTTGCATAATAACAGTCAGTATCTTTAGGGATTAGTTTTGTACGACAAAGAAGCCAGTGCTAACCTGAACTGCCCTCCTTCACTACTTTCAGCAGTACTTAATATATTTATTTATGATGCCTGTCCAATATGCCTGGTGTTCTTAAGGCATAAAGCTAAGTAAAAACAATTAATAAAATTATCACATAGCCTATGTCCTCACTTTCCCCACTGCAGTAAACAACTGTCACTGGGTACACTGTCTAAAATCTCTGAAGGTTCCAATACACTACAGAAGAGTATGTTTAATATATGAGATATTTTAATGCTGTAACATCAAGGATACGTTTAGATTTTTACTTTACTTTTCAAACTTCAAAAACTGTTGGAGTCAATGAAAATGAAACTACTGTTTGTACAAATGCTTATTAGGCCTTTTTTATTATTATTTTATAGGTCTTGTAGAAATTTGCCTGATGCATCCCCTTGATGTAGTGAAAACAAGGTAAGATTCTGCTTGAACATGTTTTGTTGACACTGGAAGATATCCAGATTAGGAGCTGTCAAAAAATAAAATGCTAGAACTTCTCCAAGTAAGTTAACTTGTGCCTTTAATGGCATTTATATTTACTTACCTGTATCTGCAGCATTTGGCAGTTGGAATTTGAATAGCATAACACATTTCTGATTAGAGGTCATCTAAAGGTGTTAAATATGTTTTCTGACATGTATTTTTAACATTGTAACAAAATCCTTTTATATGAAGAGGGCTACAGTTAAATTCACTTACTATCTGTATCATCTGCAGCAATACTTCTTTAAGTGGGAAATGCCGTATTGCCTCCAAAATCATTTTCACGGATTTATGAGAGCTGATACAAATGATAAAAATGGTGAAATGCAGTGTTCCATATTTGCTTCATAAGCTATGTAACTTTGCGATTTTATCTTTTGTCCTTATTTCCTTTTCTGACTATTAGTTTATGTGTGAGCATAAATGATGAAGTGACCTGGAAAATTTGGTCAAATTATTTTTTCAATGTTTTTTATTGAAACTGAAAAATATCAGTTAATAATAGTTGTGTCCTTACCACTAAACTATGTCTCTAAGCACCACATCTATATGTCTTTTGAATACCTCCAGGGATGAAGACTCAACTGCTTACCTGGGCTGCCTGCTCAAATACCATATACCTAGACTTTTGTTTAGGTCCCACTTATCTAAGTGAAAGCATTTCACTGGGAAATGTATCAGATGCCTCTACAAATAGTGAGGAGATCAGTTGTGGTGTTTGGAATATGCTTTAAGCAATATGCTTTAAGTCAATGAGGACTTGATGTTCTAGTTTCAGTCAGCCAATGTGAGTTAGTTACAGATATATTTTAGCTTATGTTTAAATCACATTGTGGGGTTTGCCTATGGCCTTGAGATACTTTTCTGCATCTTGCTTTTTGCAGAAGGAGGCCATCTGTGGTCGTTGCCCCAAAGCACAGGAGAGCAATGGAAGCTCCATCCACATTAACTGCTGCCTGGGTGCAGCAGGTACTCCTTGTTGCTTGGAGTTTGCTCTGAAGACTCTTCTGGATGCCTTCATAATATGGAATACATTGATTCACACAGAAACAATACACCCAGTAGTTTCAACTGGGTCCTCTGTGTGCCTCTCTGAGTACACTGAGACTTTTCAATTAAAATGTGATTTACATATAAAGACTGAAATTAAAGACTCTGAAACAAGCAAAACAGATACAAGACCAAACTTACAAGAAAAAAATCTGTCTTGCCCTTCTGTCTCTCCTGTAGTTCTCATAGGATATGCTTTAGTGTCATCATTTTGGCCTGTTGTGGTGTAAGAATTCTTTAAATCTCAGGCTGAGTTACCCCTTTCTGTTTTCCTTTGTACTAAACTAGGTGTCGTGTTCTTCCATAGTATAAATGCAGCATCAGTGTTTTACTCCCCATGTCTTTGCTGCCTTTGAGGTTGTCATCCAACCTATCCTCATGCCCCCAATCTTGGTTCAAAGAACTTAATACTATCCTTACTACCATCCATGATTCAGAACATGCTGCATATCTTATATCATAAAAACATTAGTTACGTGTGTTCTGATAAACTGGCAATTAACAGATATACTCTCAGCTTTCTGACAGAAACCAAACTTACAGTGGATGTTCAGAAGGACAGATTTCCCCATTCTACTCCAGATTTTACTGTTTTTTGTTATACTGTATAGAAATATATAGATAGATAGACATACACATTATATATATATATGCATTATATATATATGTATTATATATATATGCATTATATATATATATAATGTACATATAGAAAATTCTAATTACATCTGAGATCCAGAAGTGCATAGCATTGAAGAGTGTGAGAGGATGTTTGTGAAGCTTTCTCAACATTTAAAAAAAATACTTTATAAAAATTATAAAAATTAAGAGCCCTTTAAACGTGAAACCTGAGTCTGTACATAATGGAATTAAAGAAGAAGAAAAAAAAATGGAAGAACAATAGGTGTGTAAAAGAAATCAGATTACAGTTCATGGCAAAAACAAAGGGCTGAATCAAGTAAGAAAGCCATTAAGCAAATTTCTCTGCCATTGAGTTAACTGCAACTCTTTGCAGAATTGAGCTGTACCCAAGTAATAGCTTTTCTGTGTTCTGGTGGTGCAGAGGTGTTCAGAGATATTATACGGATTTCAGTAATTCTGCTGATGTTAGTATTGGCTAGTAGATATAAATATTTAAGTCTTGAAAGCCAGTGGCAAAACCAAGAATAAAGTATTTGATCTCATCCACCATTCAGTGTCATGTTCATGCCCCTTCCCTTTATTTTGCAATGGTCCAAAGTTCTCAAAATTTGCTATAGCAGGTTAATTCGTGGCCACACACAGGTTCAAGTGAAGAGTTTTTAATTATTAACTTTGAATTTAGAATGGATTGTTTTCATTTAATTTATTCTTTGGTTTCAGTGTTTCTCAGCACTGCAGTGCACTCACTCTTTTCTAGCATTGAAGAAATGAGAGATAATCCCTCATTTCTTAATCACTTCCAGCTAATTCAGCTAATATAGGTTGCTGGGTTTTGGTTTTTTATTTATTTTTTATGACTAGGTGAAAGGATTTATAAAATCACTATTTGTCGCTTATTTTTTATGATGTTTTGAGTTTCCTGCATTTTTTCTATTAAGCATTTGTTTGGTGGAAAGTCCCATGGCTTTTTCAAATGAATGCAATCTTATTTGATCTAAATTAGCATTCTGAAGTTTAGGGAGGATGCCAGAGGCTCACATCTAGTGGATTTGTAGTTCAGGATCATAGCTTGGTTGTTATAATTTTTTTGTGTGTGTATGTTTTTAATAGAAAATTGGAGAAACGAAAGTTCCTGTCAAAGATTATTTTGAAACTCTGGAAAATGGTTTGGCTCTTTTGTGACAACATTTTGCAATATCTTTCCTGTGTTTAGTACTTTTCCATTATTTTACAGTAACAATGTTTGACTTCTTTATTCATAACACATATCAGAAAATGAATAACATACAGATATAAATGCATTTTTATAAACCACAAACAAGCAAAATGCTTAATAGACTGTTGTTTGTTTGTTTGTTTCTTAATAGGCATTGGAAAACAATTTTATTTTGTTATCTATCAGAACACCAAACATCACTGTTTTCAGAAATTCATGTAAGTGACCTGGCTAATTAGAGATAATTTATAATCCCATATAGCCCTATGAATCTCAATTCTTCTTTGAAATAAAGCTCTCTTTTCAATTAGAAAAGATATTGTTATAGTTTCTGATGAGACACTATTCAAATATTTGTGCTATATTTGTTAGTCTCTCAATATGACAGAGACTTTTTGTTAGCTGTTTTATTTACCAGTTACCCTTAAGATTAATTTACTGATCTGTAGCTTAAATAAATCTCCATTTTTGTCATCCTAATTATGAGCAAGTTTTACAGGACTTGGTAAGCATTTGTGTCTGCGTATGTATGAGCAGGGAGAGCAGTAGCAAGTAAGATCTCTCTGGTACGGACACAGTCAAGACACGGAAGGTTCATTTTTTTAATTAAGAAGCCTATATCGTCTCTCTTTACTGGAAAGAGAATAGAAAAGTGTCTTAGTCTGGTTTTGCTTATTTTCAAACCCTTTTGTTTTCTGACATCTAATGTGGGCTGTAATGTCATTCATTAGACTTACAAAAGGATGATAAAAGGTATTCTAGATCATGATATGTAGGACAAAACATTGTCATACATATACATGTTACTTTTATATTAAAATTAGCAGAGTACTTTTTCACCTAGAGTTTATCATTTGGCCCTACTAGCATATGTTTTGGTTCAAGCAAACATACAAAATTCATAAATTAATAGCCTTTTACTGACAAAAAAAATTATACTTGTGCAATAGCTCACAGGAGCAGTTGCAGAGCGAAAGGGAGAGAATTACAGGAAGCTATCAGAAGTTGAGGGAAAGCTGATGCTGTTTGAGGGATCATTCAGGCAAACCTGACTGGAGGATGTCACTGTGACTTCAGGTTATGCCTTTATGTGTTCCCATAGCTTTGAACACCTTCAAGTTTTAGGCAGAAAAAAAAAAAAAAAAAAAAAAAAAAAAAAAAAAAAAGTTAATTTCCCTGCTACTGGGTTGCTGCCATAAAACTGACATTTTCAGGAGCCTACTAACTTCCAAACTACCTACTACCTACACTGGCATATAATTTTCCTTGCTATTACATTTTATCATCTCTAAAATCCATGCAGCCAAGAGAGATACTGCAAAATTAGAATTTATAAGTCCTATGACCAGAAATAAAATTTTCCTCAAGTTTAAACGTTGGTTACCTTTACATGTGCCTCCTCTTTTTCATTAATCAACAATATTTATATATCTGAATTTTTGTCACTTCGCTGTTCATGAAAACAAATTTCAAAGTTGCTAGTGCAAGTATTCATAAATATTATGAAGCATATATTGAAATGGAAATACTCATTTTGGACGTGGCTCAGTATTCTTTAGTTCGGAAATGGAAACCATATTTTGTAACTCTTTTTAACAATTGTATCTACATGACAGAATTTAATAGAAAACGCAGATGAAGAAATGTGTGATTAAATGCTTTGAAATAATAAAGAAAAAGTAACAAGATATCACTGAAAAAAATCAAATACATAAGGCATCTAAAAAGATTTGCATCTGAAGGTCCTGTGAACAAAAATATTTTTATATGGATTAGATGAATCGTTTACTTCTCTCTTTCATTTTCTCAGCAATTTGACATAACTATACATTTTGACACAAATATTTAAAAGAAAGACGTTTTCTCTCACATCATACTAATACAAAATTATGCTCCAGATCTGTGGTGAATTCAGTGGAAATATATTGGTTCATACCCCTTGAAAATTAAGGAGTTTTAATTCTACACAACATATTCGGATAGTGGTAAATGTTATTGCAAGCCAACTACCACTTAAAGGGTTTGGAGTCTAATTAATTATTGTTTAAAAAGAGCCATCAAGATAACTTGTATCATTACAAATTAAACATATTCAAGAGGCAATGTTTTAAAGCTTTTCTGCTTAATTCAAATAATGACATTTCCAGATATTTTAATTTTTTATTCTTTATTTAAATAGTCTCTTCTATTTTTTGACTTGTGTCTTCATAACATGGCCTCACATCGGGATGGATGTGTGCAAATTGGAAAGCAAAGCCCAAGAGACATTCCTACAAAATCTCTTATGTGTTTCTCAGGAGAATATGTTACTTGTTTTCCTGATCAACCTAGTGTACAACCGTGTTATTTTTCTTAAAGCTGTTTCCCACCTTTGGTAGAATCTGGGAAAAATATGTTGCTACTACTATAATGCCTTTTTACGTAGTTCAGCATTAGAGCAGGATCTTTACTGAACTGATTTTCCATCTTTTGTGTGATCCAGAATATCAACATTAGAAAATAAGGCCAATAATTCACCTTAGAAAGTATAGAGAAAGTTTTCCTCTAGTCATGATCAAGATTTTATGGTTTGCCACTCTTTCTACAACAATCCAGACCAACATCATGGATCTAAAGCACTGAATTTAGAAAAGAATTTGGGATCTGAGTCCAAATTTGAACTCTGCAGTACAGACCCATTTCTAGTTAGCAACTGTTCTGCTGATTTGTGTGTGTGTTTATCCATTTTGTTCCTTTGTTCCAATTCTGTCATTTTGGTCTTATTAAAAAGTTCAGCTTACTACATGTGTTTCCGATCTCATTCCATCTGTTGTTTTGCAAGAGCTACTTCCTTTATATCATTAATTCCTCTTTGATTTCTGGTCTTTTTTGTTTAAGTGAGCAGTAGTGGAGCCTGTTTCTTAAAAAACATGGTTTAAGGAAGAGTTCATTTTCCTTATACAACGTTACCGTTTCCAAATGATCATAGCTGACTTGGTTCACATCATGCTGTGTTAAGTTCATGTTACTTCATGTAGTGTGCTTTAGCTACATTCGTAATAGTTTTAAGCATAAATAGTCTTCCTGTCCTGGGAAAGTTATCAGAATACCAAACAATTCCATATTCTGTTCCTGGGTTGAAACCTCAGAAGACTACTATAAAAACAATTAAATTTGGCCAATGAAACACTTCGTTTAATTAATTTTGACTTTTGGAAATTTTCACTTAAGATTCTTCTTTTATTTATTTATTTATTTTTATCCAGAAAAACGGCAGTTTTGGATTGAAAATGTTAAAAACATAGAGAACAACCACTATCATCTAAAAATGTACATAAAAATATCAGCAAACTGATTGTTTCCTGATAAAAGTTTTTTTTAAGGTTGTCGCTTGTTGTTGTTGTTTTCATTTTGGGGAAAAAATATAAAAATAATCCCTGACCAAATCAAATTAATGTCTTTATTTCAACTAAATATCAAGGCTTTTCTCAGGGATTAGTCTTACTTGATTTATCAGTGGCTTTCGGCATAATTGTTCATACGGTCTGTGCATTTTGTACCTGATGAAGCTGTACTCTATTTTTGGTATTTGAATTTCAGCATTTTAATGCTTTGAATATTTCCTTACAGACCCAAGTTTTGTATAATAAGAATTTATCCCAAGTTTACAATGATTTGGATGTGGATGTGATCCAGGAGTCAATAATTTGCCCTTTGTTTTCCTTCTACATACAAACTGTTAGGAATTAATAAAGGCATACAGGCTAATAATTCCAGCTAGATGTACTATTCCAATTTAAATCCTTCCCCGACTTAAACAACAATATCGATGTGCACTGTTAAACAGATGCTCTGATTTGCAGTGATTTGTGTTATGTTTATTATTAATTATTACTATTATATATTTTTATTTTATTTTATTTTATTTTATTTTATTTTATTTTATTTTATTTTATTTTATTTTATTTTATTTTATTTTATTTATTCGTAGGCATACCATATGTATGTTTTATAAAGACTGTTGAGATTCTTTGGGATAAAAAGAACTGTAGAAACATATCATCATCTCCTCATGTGATACTGTGCCATTTGTGGTCAAACTGCAAAAGTGCTTAACAGTATCTCTATTTCAAATCAGCATTGATTTTTGTAAAAACTATAACATAGTGTTTCTTGATTTTAGAATAAGCTTATCACTGCTGTTAGAAACTGAATGTTCATGTGTCAGCAAAATAGACTGTCAGAGCTCTTTTCTGAAGTTTTTCCATAGTATTTATTGAACATTCTGACATTTACTGTGTAATTTTATGAACTTTAGGTGCTTTCTTAAGAAACTGAAATCCCATGAAATAGTCATTTCCATTTTACAGAGCAGCACAGTGATATTACCTTTTAAGTTACGTGTTATCTGTGCCATTACACTGGCCATACAACAACAACCCTATTTTTTGACTCACTTGAGAGATATAACCGTGAAATTTCTAACACCTGCCAAATAAGCCATATCAACCTTGAGCATGCTCAAGATAGTGGATTAATATCTATTTCCCTTTTAAAGAATTCTTTCCCTGTTTCTAAGGATGGTAGGGGAATAAAATTAAAAAAAAAAAAAAAAAAAAAAAAAAAGAAACTCTAGATACCTAATTAGCTATCTAGACTGGTGTGCAGCTGGTCAGTCTCCTACACTAGAAGAAAGAGAAGTGAGGGAAGTGGTCTGTGTGCAGAAGGTAAATGCTGAGACTGTCCTAGGAGGATTAAGGAAAGAGGCAGCAGCAGATGTGGGAATGAGCTTCTCAGGAGTGGAATCAAGCCGACAGTCTCCCACAGAGAGCAAATGAGAAAGAATGCCTGAGGAAGAGCCAAGACTGACAAGAGGAAATGTCTGATGGCATATTGCACATTTTCTTTTCAGACCAGTAGGTGTGTAAGGTATATGTTGGATTTCTGGAAGGAAGCTGGATCAAAGATGACTTGGAGTGGCCTTAGTGCTCTTCAACATGTAGTCTGTATTTTTGTTGCAGATTTTTGTTTGGGTTCATCTTTCTGTCTGTCCTTTTACACATCCCAAGCACAGCTCTGTTTTGTAGAATGCTTTACAAATGATTCCTTGTGCAGGCAATCTGAGGAACAACTGGAAATCATACTAAACGATATACCAAATATTATTCATCCTACTAGTGACCAGGCTTTTTACTATGGACATATGCCAAATGTAAACATGCATTTGTGCTTTTCACAATTTTATGCTTGTTCTGCTTTTCATCTGATTTCGACAGTGAACTAAAATAGTTCATTTCAGGTCCCCTTAATTTATGTTTTGCTTTCCTTCTGATGCCATAACACAATACTCTTTCTGTGTTTTGATTTCCACTACTTACAACCATCAGGTACCAGCTTCATGTAAACAATTCCTGGCAGCTACATGGGCAGAACTTGTAATACGACAACAGCCTGAGGGTTTCCCTTCCCTAATCTACATATATTGTATTTACATCTTTAAAAAAATAAAAATAAATAAAAATAAAAAATAAAAATAAAAATAAAAATAAAAATAAAAATAAAAATAAAAATAAAAATAAAAATAAAAATAAAAAAACATTTGATTGTACTGGTACAGTATCTTCCTTGGTAGAGAAAGGAAAGTTTCTTGATGGTTAAGATCACTAGCACTGGCAAAAACTGCAGTTGATTAGCTGTGTCTTCGTGATGCAGTTTCAAGAGGGTGGTATGGACTGTATTTTATGATTTCATGAGCTGCACATTGTGCAATCATGGTTTAAATCCAGGAAAGCTCTGAATTTTTTCCTTCTTTTTGTTTTTATTTTAATTTTATGAAAATATTTCCTTCCGTAACATAAGACTACAGATAACCCTCTTCCAGGCAGAGGAGGCAAATGTGACAGAAGAGTTCCAAAACTGTAACTATAGATAAGAGCCATGTCCTGGATTACTGATATGTTGGAATAATTCTTCTTTTGTAGCACTATCTACTGGGAAGAGAAAGAAAAGCAAGAGAACCAAGGACTAAATGTCTTCCAAAATATGCTTATTGTACAGTTGGCTGCTTCTCTAGGTAGAACCTACCAAAGAAATAAGAGAGGTGTAGAGTTATTTAGATTCTCTTTATGGTATCTCAAGATTTATACAGATATGAGTATGGATACATGCATCAGAGATCATGACAAACATGAAATTCAGTTTTAAACATTTTGGATATGGGGGCCAACTGGGGTCAGGCTAAGAGGTCTGAAAAAATATATTCATATTTGTACAGAAAATACCCTGTAGTGTTATATTATGTTTTATGGTTTGCATTAAACAACAGATGTGTTTAATTATTTTATTTATGTAGATTCCCATAGCCTCAGGATATGCTATTCTATTGCTGTTTAAAAAAAAATAAATAAATCTAAATTATCATAATGTGCTAATATACCTTCTTTGAGCTACATAAATTGCCTAACTCAAATGGTGAGAAAGAAATAATGTTAGATTCTTAGCACTCAATGTAATGTGGACTATCCTGTACAATATTTATGAATCTGATTTGTTCATTTTGGACATGGAAGACCTATTTGCCTATTTATCTAATAGTTCATAGCAATGAGGAATGATACCAAAACTGCTAGAGGCAATTTTGACCAGGACAGTGTAACCAGCACTTAAATTCACAGCAAGTTTCCAAATGAAGTGTTACAGTCTGCATCCATGACATCCCTCCTGCCACTGCTGTACCAGCACTCAGAAATTCCCATCCCAGTGCTGAGCTCCTCTCCTCTCTGCTCCGCTCACCTCCCCTCCCCTCTCCTCTCCTCTTCTCTTCTCTCCTCCCCTCCCCTCCCCTCCCCCTCCCCCTCTCCCTCCCCCTCCCCCTCTCCCTCTCCCTCTCCCTCTCCCTCTCCCTCTCCCTCTCCCTCTCCCTCTCCCTCTCCCTCTCCCTCTCCCTCTCCCTCTCCCTCTCCCTCTCCTTCTGTGTCCTTCCATCTCACCCACATCCCCAGCATGGAAGTGGCTCCCAGGCCATGGAACTGGGTTTGTCCTCTTCTTCCCAGCTTTCTTATGCCTGGTACTGGAGGCATTCCTAATTGTACTCTCCTTCCCCTCTAACTTCTGCTCTTGTTCAGAGATCCTTGGTTCTGTTAGCTGCTTGGTCCTGAACCACAGCTGGTTTCCAGCCTATTTTAAAGTGTGCCAGGTGACAAGTGCCTTCTAATTCTCTTTGGTGGCTCCTGCATAGCCTACTAGCTCTCAAGCCAGGAAGTATTTTCTAGGGTTCAAATGTTTGCATTATACAATTTCATCCCTAACAACTGCCTATACCCCCTTTACTCTACATTGTTCCATTTTCCCTTTGTTTATTGCCTTTAGACATGCCCCCATTTTCTTTTCCTAAGCCTAAATTAGGGTAGACAATCAAAGAAGCTCTTTACATAATCTTCCCTCTGTGTCAATCCTGTATTTAAAGAATGAGTCAAGTGAAACCATGAGGGATGGAGTGGTATGAGAGCAAGAGCAGAAAGCAGAAAGTGGAGGGCTAGGAGGTGATAAAGTACATGGGTTCTATTTACAAGAAAAATATGTGCTGAAAATAAGTATATAAAATGGGAATTGGGGAGTGGAAATGACCAGATGTTAGCATAGTTAAAAAAGTAGTCTGGAGACAAAGAAATGGAATAGTTTTAAATATGTATGTATTTTTAAGTGATATTTAAAATAAGGATTAAGCAGCTGGGAAAGGTTAAACGGGCTACAAGTTGGAGACATCTATGGTATACATAAGACTTTTTTTATAACAATCTAGCAAAGCAGCTGGGTGAGTTATTAGCAGATGTTAATGATTTGTCACTGGTATAAAGCATTAAGATCACGTTCAGGGGTAGAACGTGGTCATGCCTGATTTCTCCGTGGACAAAAATTTTGCATTAGACCATTGTCATGCCTGATTTCTAACCATGAATGGAACATGCCTAAGATAAAACAAGAGAGGAAACCCCCTTCCCCCTTCCCTCCCCCCCTTTTCTGAAAAGGGAAGGGAAGGGAAGGTGAAAGAAAAAAGGAAGCTATGCTTACTTTTCTCATTATTTAATCATATAGTAAAATGAGTGAGAGATCATTTAAGTATGGAAAATCCCTATTTAACGTCTTCATTTACAATAAGCATAAAAGCAATTTTCTACCTCTTTACATTTGTTTTTTTCTTACTTGTATTTGCATTAGCTTTTAGAGGCAAAGAATATGAGAGACTAAAACTGTGTATGTTGGAAGAACAGTCTAACTGTAGCAATGCCAACAATTCTGTCAGAGAAGCTGGCCATTAATACTGTATTTAAGTATGTCCTTAAAATAACTACATTAGGCCAATAAGTGCCAAGTAAATCTATAAATAAATAGAGAGATAATATCTTTATGAACTATGCTTTTTGTATGTTTTTACGAGCAGATGCACCAGTGTGTATTCTAGGTCTAGAGGGGGTTTTGAAAAACAAGAGTCTTCATGTTGAGTAGGTTGCAAGTTAAATACCATCTTCAAAATAGTCTTGGCACAATAGAGCTGTCTTTTGAATTTATTTCTTAGGAGGAAGAAAGGGGAAAAAACGGAAATATTTGCAAGTTCTTAACTGCTGCAATGTTGTAGTAAACTGATGACTCCCTGGTGAGAAACAGAGGGTTAGACTGTGCTTTTACAACCAGAGTTGAGCTGGGAGCAGAGCTCAGCAGCACCAGCTCAAGAGCAGCACACAGAAGGGATTGTGCCTCAGAGGGGCAGTGAGCTGCCTGGTGTTCCCTTAGCCCTGACAGGCTGTTGATCCATAGCAGTATTAACTTCTTGTAACTGCAAAAGACGCTGCCATACCTTATCCTTTGTGAGAAGGGAGCCTCTGAGTGATACATGTGGTACTATCCATCTAATATCTACTCAGATGTTAACTTTACCTGTAGCAACTTAGATCAAGTTGGTTTCTCACAGGAGGCAAGTTGGATACTTCTTTAGCACATTAGTGAGCTGAATCAGCTTGACACAAGAATCAGATGAGTGGCAGTGGCAGTACAAGGGAGGAAGAAGGACAAGAGAGAAATGCCTGTGGGATGGGAAAAGTGCCTGTAGACAGCAGCAAATCTTTACGACAGAAACCTCTATCCTGTCTCATGACACTTTCCCTGAGCGACTCAGCCATAAACTGGAAGGTTCAAATTAAATAGTTCTGAGATTGCTAAAATGGAATACAAATTAGGAAAGGAAAAACAGAAAGGGAAAAAAGTTTTTTGACATTTTTTGTATCCTAGAAAGAACTAAGAAAAGGCATATTTAATTTGAAGATGTGTTTCCCCAATACTTTAAGGTCAATTATTTTGGAATTACTTTTATCCCCTTGATCCTTAAACTGTCATGCAGTGACAGTATCAGCAGAGACAGTGGAAAATTGATCAGTTAACCACTTTTTGGTTTTCTTTTTTTGCCAGCTTGTTTTCCCAAATTGCTTCTTCATACTGTTGTGTAACAGGCAATACCAGGCCAGAAAAGGTGGCAACGCGCACAGGGTGTCAGTGGCAACCACCAATCCATATGCTAAAAGTATACATGAAAGGCATATGTGTATACACTGTCATGAGGGTAGAGTGTAATGTTACAATTAACTTGGTGAAAGGGCGATCTGACATTGAGCAAGTTAGTCCTGCTTATGGTTCTCTGCTACCCAACTCCCTTCCCATACCCCTGTATGTGGTATGTTCCCACTGTTTCCTTTACATCAGATCTAGCAGTTGCAAAACTTCAGGAAAAGTTGATTCAGCTTGCTGGTATGTCAGAAAATTAAACTATAAAAAATAATTTGTTTTCTGGTGGCTGCATACCATTAGATCAGCTCAGTTGTAATGCAAAAATGCATCCTAGTCACAATGTATACGCATTTGTTTAGTACATCTCTAAGTTAAATAAGAACTTTTATTTCCATTGCCTTTTTTTCCCGTCTTGTCTGATAGCAAATATTTCATAGTGTTATATCTTCACTTAGAACATCCCAGTCAGGATGGATAAAAATGTTGAGTTCCACTACAGGGGGAATAATAATAATGCAAGTCTGTTAGATAGGTAAAAGGCTTTCTAATTTAGCCCCTGGAGGGTGAATTTTTAAATGCATCATTTTCATTTTCCTTGGCCTTCTCTTTCTTTTTATCTGAATTGTTTTATTATCTGAACAACTTGACATATCTAAGAACTGAAACAGCTGCAAACTCCATTGTTTTACAGATAATGCATGTATGGTGTTTGTCTCATGAAATTTAGGTATATACTGAAATTTAGTATTCGATTTCAGAGATGGGAAGCTCCAATTTTGCAGTTAATTGTTCTAAAAGGACAAGGTGCATTTTTTCCTCCATGTCAGCACCCCTCCTTGTACAAGCTGTAGACCTTATTGTAGTTTTCCATGGGCCTATACAAAACTCCATTCCTAGGAGAAGACTAATTTACCAAAAATGGCACAGTTTTTGATGAATTTGTGAATTGAATCAGCTTATAGAAGGATTCAGTGAAACTCAGAATTACCACAGGAGAAGGAGCAGGACCACACAGCAAATGGGGAAAAGGAACTGAGCATGAAAAAGGAACTGAGGATGAAAACCCTTTTTTGTTTGTTTGCATGTTTTTGTTGTTTTCTTAGGTGAACTTTTAGATCAGTTCAACTGTTCACGGAACAGCTTAAGTCAGAGGCATCAAACCATCTAAATCAGGAGTAAATTAATTCCTGTTCTTCGGTGTACTATTTGTCAGCTTGCAATACTTAATTCATGTCTAAATACTTTGCCAAATTTGAATGAATAAAGGATTCCTGAAGTTGCCTGTTAATAAAATTGTGCAATTTTAAAATAGCTTGAAGTTATTGCCATAAGAAATTACTGCACATTACAAAAAGCTCTTGACTTTTCTGTGAAACATGTAATTAGGGTTGAAATTTCATATTAAAGCTTCAGCAAATATAATTCATGGCTACTAAAAGGAGCCTTGCATTCCCTCTCATGCCAGCCCTGGCAGATTCAGCTTTCTAACTTGGTTAAAAACTAATTAAACAGAAAACAAACTAACAAACAAATGACATAGAGCAAACTGTCTAGCAAAAGGTAAGTGTAATTGGAGAGGGAGAAAAAAGGAAGTAAACTGGGAGACCTCTCTCTCCAGGTATAGGTGTGAGTTCTTCAATCAACTCCACTGAACAGTGTGAAAAACATGGAACATGAAGGTCTGGTCTGTCCTATCTAGGAAGTAAACCTGGACACTGGAATAAGTTTGAAATCATACATAAAGCTTGTTCCCATAGTTCCGTGCTGTCACAAAGGAGAGAGCAAGGACAGAGTTAAGAAGATTCTTGAGTTCTTGGATCACGGACCCTTGAAGTCTGGAGAGAATATATACTTGTCATCTTGCTGTACACTAGCGTAATTGTCCTTTATTGACCATTGGCAAGAATTAGCTATTAAGATGGATGTCCTTCTGATCCCTTATACATATTATTAGCACAAAAATAATTGAGTCTAACTTCTCCAGGAATTAGGGTTTTGTCGTTGCAGCAAGATTGTTCTGTGATTGACCCTTCTAATAGGTGTTTGTAGAGGCAAAAATCTGGACTCCTAACTATCTTCATAGTGGATCTTAGTGACTTTCTGAATATGCTTTCTTTACTATAAGGGTGGTGAGGCACTGGAAGAGGTTGCCCAGAGAAGCTGTGGATGCCCCATCCCTAGAATTGTTAAAGGCCAAGTTGGATGGGCCTTAGAGCCACCTGGCCTGGTGGGAGGTGTTCCTGCCCTTGGCAGGGGGTTGGAAGTAAGTGATCTTTAAGGACCCTTCCAACCCAAATCATTCTATGATTCTATGAAGTAACATATAGGGACATGCAAGAACATATGTGACATAGGTGCCTGTGAAAACAGGGATTGAATGCACTGACTCAGCCAGCTTCTTTTGGTCCAGGGTTTGACTTGCATGAAAAATCATCAGAAAAGTAATAAAAGAACAATGATGACTGTATCATACTCACATGTGTTCTGAATAACATGAAAACCATCTAATCCATTAGCAACAAGGTAATGCCAGAGAAAATCCCACCTGTGAAACAAAGTTAATAGTACCAGATATCTTCAGCTCACTCTGCTTCAGAAGCTACTACATCACAAAACCATTCCCTGATTATCCAAACAATTAATATTTGCTAAGATACATGAATTGAAAGTCTGAACACAATTCTGCAGTGAGATTATAACTACTTGCTGAGTTTGCAGCCTTTATAGAAATGTATACAGTAGAAATATGTAGATGTGTTGAAGGGGGAGGGAAAAGTATTATTCTTGTCTTTTTATGCTATTCTGATGGCTCAAGGGACCTTGAGGGAAATTTTGGCACTGGAAAAATTTCTTAATGGAACAGAAATCCATAGGTGGTATAGAGGTGAATTAATGACTCTACTTCACCTGTTCCTCACAAACTCTTATATGGGAATAGGTAATTCTGGAAAGAAGTCAATGGTCAGAATGTCTTTTATACTCCAGCTTTTTGTGGCTGCCAGGACATACCCTTGTGACTGATAGGAATTCAGCATCAATTAGAACAACTCCCAAAGTTGTGCTATGTGTGCTGAGGCTAACACAGTTCCACCATTCTTGGCTTCCCAATTGCAATGGAACTATGAGAAACAGCTTTGAAAATCTTGGCCCATGGTCCTTCCTCCCACTTAGTCACATTGCTTAAGGATAATGTAAACTTCAGTCTGGAGTGACAAACCATAAAACTGGTACAGCACTAGACCAATTCACAGGTGACCTTGGAGGACATAATTTGTGTAGTTGCATCAAATTTCAATTGATGTGAATAGCCAGGAGCCTTTGGAAAGAGGTTGTTTTCCTATCTGCAAAGAGGTTGTTTTCCTATCTGCAAAATAACATTAACATAAAATCCATTTCAGAGTCCTGTGGCTCTGAATAATGTTGCATACAGCCTGTGTGGGTGGATGATTTGGTACGACAAATGAGATTCTTTGGAAATTCATAGTGGTATATGTTTATTTGTCCATGACTTTCAGTAGTTTAGAAAATACAAAACATTGTTAAAGGACAGTTTAATTTTACCTTTTTCTAGGGCTTTCACAAGACTATGCAGAACCCTTTGTACTTCACTGAGCATTTAAGTAGGGCTGGAGTATTTTAGATGCTCTGCTCCAACCATCTGCATAGGCATGAGATCATTACATGGACTGTTTAAGACAGGTTATGTGAGAAATGAATTTTTCCTAAATGTTAACTTCTGTATTTTTTTGAATTTTACTCTAAAGTGACATGTTTCTCAGAGTGCAATTTCCCCTTAGCTATCCATGTTATCAAGATGGAATTTCCATTTCACTTTGCTGTTATTGCACCACCAATGTATTCCCGACTCCTATGAAAAGGATTGGTTGAAACTGAAGGTATAATATCTTACTCTGGGTCTCAGGTATGGTCTGTAATGTGACTTAGTTCCCACTCAGAAACTCATGACATGAGTTAGGCACGTGTGTGTTGAAGAGCTCAAAATCAAAGAATGCTTCATTGACATTCAAGTTGTACAGTGTCTTGGCATGTATTCAAAGCCAAAGTTTTGAATAAATAATTTCATATTGATTATATTTCCTTTATCCAGTATACTCGTTTTACTTTTTACTAGCCTGTACATCTATACTTGCCAGTCTGTCTATAGAAGAAATATATTATGTACTTAATTAGTACATAAAATTGTGGGAGGCAAAGGAGTGGTATTAATCTAGGTACTGAACTTTTTCTGACAATGTCTTCTGTAATTCTGTGTTTTGTAGTATTATTATAGCATTTATTTTTAATAGTTTTCTCTTGTGTTTTCATACTTTTCTTGTATACTAAAAAGCTGAGTACAAGTACTTAGAAACAGAAAAATTAATTGCACTTTCTGTTGTTATAAATATTCGTGTAAAGCAAAAGAATTGCATTGACATTTTAATATGCTGTCACTTTAAGATACTACATGAAGTGTGAACAGAGCACAGGCACTTTTAACAGGTGTCTCTAATTGTTAGTTTGTTTCTTAGAAATAGCCATAATGTAAAATTTGGTGTAACATGTAGATCCAAGGTGTTTGGATCCTGAAACATGCTAGCCAGGTTTTCCTTTGGCTGCTGGTAAAAACAAATTGGGGAGTGTAATTGATTTTTTGTAAGAAAGCTTTTATGTTTGCTTTGAGTTCAAACTCCATCTTTTTCTTGTTATTTTTGTCCCTTAGGAGGGATTGCAACACAGGCTTTTAGGAAGAAGAAAAAAAAAAGTTTAATGTATTCGTTTATTTTAGCAAATAGGATGTTTCTATTACTTTCAGATTTTGCCAGTTTGTAACTGCAGAAATAATCGGGAAAAGGGTGAAAGCCAGATCAACTACATTACAAAAATGTGTATTTTCATTAAATTTTCCAAGTGCCTGTTGTGTTCAAAGGGAATTCAAAATTGTCTTGTTCACAGAACGTTTGAAAAGCCCCTTAAAAGACACAGATACATCTAGAAAAATGGGTGGATTGTTGGATGAAGTGTGCTTTAAAAAAAAAAAAAGGCAAAAGAGCATCAACATGCATGCAATCTTTTCAGATTTTTAGTGTGATTACTACTGTTTCCAGACGTTGATATAAAAATATCTTTAAAGAAAAGAGCAGAGCAGAATACAAACCTAGTAAAAGTTAATATTGATTACTGAGGAGGGGAAAAAAAAAAGAAAAAAAAAAAAAGAAAAACAGTTCTGTTACATGGTAAATGAGTTATGAACCTGCATTTTCCACAAAGTTTACTTAGTTAACAAGGTTGTATTATGAACGGTTATTCTTTTCCAATTTGACAGAAAGATAAACTATGTAAGTTCTCCAAAGTTATGTGCTTAAGATTTAATGAACGTTTCAAGATCAACGGTTTCACTAATTTTGCACATACATTTAGATTGATTGCAGAAAATTATGGAAGTCTATTTATTAGTTAAGCTGTAGTTAAGGTAAAGGAATTATGATCAACTTGCTAAGAATTGCCTCCAGCTGTGCTGGTTTCCTTCATGTAGTTAAACAGAAGCTCACCCTAGTTTGATCTATTTGTCCTCATTTTCATGGTCACTGAAGTAAAGTGTGATGAGCTGAGAAGCAGTCATGGGTTCCTTGAGTACTCAGGTGCTAATTCAGAGAGTCAATGAAAATCTTTAAAGCTGCTGGGGACACACGTATATATATTTCTTAAATAAATATAAATTAATATGTTCATTACTGAAATATTTTTAGCATTATTTAAGAAGCTGTGTCATAACTTTAATTTCAGCATAGAACTGATAGATTAACCTATCATCTAGAATAGCCAATAACCTCATATAGCTAAGAAGTGAGAGAACCAGTCCAAATTCCTCCTCCCCTGAATCAGAAGTCGGATTTGGACTTGACCTTCCCAAAAGCTACACAGGTGCTTCAACCTCTGAGTCTCTGTTGTGTCTTTATTCAAACCTCAGTAATTCTTCCAGGCAAGACTAAAAGTATGAGCTTTGATTAAGACATTCTTCCAGCATGTTCACTTGCACACATGGTTCAACTACACTGTGTTGTAACAAAACAAGGACTTCAGGGTGTATCTGCCAGACCCTACTGTGAATACTGCAGTCAGTAATATCCCACCTCTCATTTCTCCTACAGCTGCAATGTCATCTTAATCAAAATAACAAGATGGAAGGTGTTGTTTATTCAAATAGATCCATTTTTAAAATGATTGACATATACATTTATGCTGCAGGTGCAGCATATATATATATATGCATATATATGTATATGCATATATATGTATATGCATATATATGTATATATATATATATATACATATACATATATATATATACATATAATCATGCACACTGAAGATACAGAATCTTTTTTTAAGTCTTAGCATTGTCCATGATGTATTCCTCCACTTACAGTCTGTGTGGCATGTGTGGAAAATGCACAGTACTGTGGCTGAACTGGTACATTCTCTGTTCTGTCAGGAACATCATTCTGAACTACTATCATTCTTGAGGTTTTTCAATAGATCTCATTTTACTAAAGCATAAGAGAAAAAAAAATGCTGCTTTTTAGTTCCTGACCTACCCTGTTTGTTCAGCCATTCTGGATATTTTCTTAATGCTCTCACCACGTCTTTAAGCAACATCATCTTTCTGCCTTAAACAAACTGGCTTCAAACAGTATATGTCTTGTGAAAGTCTGACTCTTATTTTCCACTGTCATACCTACTTCTTGTTTTAAGTATCTAACAAAATTACCTTACATGTACCTAGCAAATATTCCACCTTTGCTGATCTTAACCCCCCCCAAAAAAAGTCACAGAGGATCATAGATCAAAGTAATAGCGTTATCTCATCAGTAAACTGCTGCCTTTTACTTATGATTGAAAAGATCCCAGTTCAAATCCTGCTACACATAGTACCAAGGAAAAAAAGACTTTCAGCAGTTCAAGAATGTAGTGCCTATTTTATGGGTAGTTCATCCACACACCTACAGTCATCAGAGAGGGTTCTTGCTCACATGAATATTATTAAGCTCTGAGTCTTCTCTTGCCAAACTGACATCTGTAAATGGCATTGTTGAGATTAGCTCTCAATCTTTACTTTTGCTCAGTAATGTTTGTTGTTCTGATAGGGGAGTTATTTACCCTACTGACTGTCAGAATTACAAGTCCAGTAGTTACTGAAGTGTATTAGTAGTAAGAACAATCTTAAGGTTTAGTCCAGTAGCTAAGATTTTCCTTAGATGAGGAGATTTCATCTTTGGAGTCCCTGTCCCAAATAGAATGGACACAAGTCTGTGAGAAGGAAAAGTGTCATGTGACTTCCAGTGAAAAACGCTGAGGGATCAATCCTACTCTCAAAAAAATACCATTGGACCTCAGGGTTCTGAACCTGCCCTGGTGACTACAGAATTGACTGGAATATATGTTTTTTAGCATCACTTCTGTTCCCTTCAAACAGGGAGACTCCTGCTATTCTCACTATTTCATATCCCTGTTCATTTCTGGACAAATGTCAAAAGGAGAATCTCCATGCTATTTCTGGGAGACAATAATTTCATTCAAATCTTCACTGTTCCATCTCAGAATTAAGAACTTTTCCATGAATCTGTGAAATACATAGGTGCTACACTGGATATCCTTATTGAGAGCTCTTAGGAACTGTTGTGAAGTCATCTACAAGTTGTCCACTGTCATACAGTTCTTGTAATGGAAGATATAAGAAAGTAATGAGAGTCAGTTGGTAGATGCTTGCCAGATCAAGAAAGTTAAACTTGCATATGGTGTTCAACTATTGTTCTAATGGAGTTTCTACCCTGGGCATTGTGAAATGAGACCATCCTTAGTATTTTATCAGTATAGTATGGTAGGTAACATATCCAGAAATATTGCTGAAGAAGGAATTATTCCATCCAGGTTAGATATAACTGAAACAGAGATGGCAGAGATGTGCAGTGTATATGAAATGTCATATGACATAGACTGCATGCTGCATTTATCATTGTTGCATGAACTTACGCACAGTAAATCCACTAAATTTCTGTATTAGTTCTGAGAACTAATGAATGTTATTGTCCTTCATCTTAAGATTAAACAAAGGGCTGCTAAAGATATGGGCTACTGACAGGAAATCCCTTTCACTGTATTGCTAACAGAGTCATATAGAATATTTTGTACATTGGCTTCCTAAGTTTTTAAGGGTCATGGTTAAAGATCTTTCTTTTCCTCCTCTCTCTACACTTCTACCTCCCCCTCCCTCTCCTTTCATTGGGCTCCTAAGTATGCGATCGCAAGAATTTAGTCCTGGGTGGTTTTGGTCCATGGTGGAGGCCACAGCACAGCGTGGTGCTGAGTGTGCAGAGTCCCTGTCCTTTTTCCTGAGCCCCCTCTTCTTTCACAGCACATTCCCTTCCTTTCTACCCTCCTGGGAATTCTGCCTCTTCTTCTGCTGCTTGGATTCTTCCTTTATTATAGCACAGCCCCACTGTAGATTCCTTCTTCAGGACCTGCAGACTTTTCTGAGCAGAAAGGCAGGACTGCTTTGCCCTGACTTTTTTCAGGAGGCAGGAGAGGCATCAGGAGTGTGGAGCAGTGAGACTACTATGCATGAGCTCTGAACAGGGGAACAATGGGGAAGAAGGGGTTGGGATGGTCAGAAGAAAAGCATAAAGATGCTGAGTTATCTGCAGAATGGACCCACAAAATTGAAGAAAAATATTTTCTTCTGGTGGCATTAAAACTAAGTCTTCACAAAGTCATTGTCTTGAGTACATCTCAGTGAAAATTTCATTTCATTAAAAATTAATAGACTGATCATGAAAGCTAAGAATGGAAAATTAAGGATTTTTGTATGAAAAAAATCATACAAACTTTAAATATGCAAAATGGAGAAGAGGGAAACTAGAGCCTTCTTGGGACATCAGTGCTACTTACACGTACATTAACAGTGAAAGATAGTATCATTTATAGTGGCATAGTCCAAGACCCTGAAATTTGTTTATTCTCTCTTGTTGTATCTGTGTCTTGTGCATTCATAAGATCCAGATGATTCTGACAATTTTTAATCAAATGAGTATTCTTGTTTTACTGACCAAAATTTTTACAATTTGATGTTCTCTGGGTGCTCTTCTGGAATTAACCAATGCAAAATACACGTTGGAGTCTAATTTGATTGTAGTTTTCATTGAGTCCTTTAATACTTTATCTCTCTTTTTTTCATTATATTTTATACTGTGAACAAGTCCAGGGATCCAACTTATATTTTATCTAAGTGTCTATTCAGGTACATGTTTGTTGCTGCCCAGGACACTGAGGTCTGGTGTCTTTGAACTTCTTCCTATGCCTTGCCCCTATCCTAGAACTTTCCACCTTTCCTTATCCCACAGAGTCTGGATTACATCACATATCCAGAAAGCACAACTTAAGGAGATCCTAAGTGGATCTCCTATCCAGATTTCACCATTTCTGTTCTTGTAGTGACCTCCACAAAATATTGGGTCACCTGCTGGATGCAAGGTTGCTGTTGCCTAAGGATATGATCATGGGAGTCTGCCACAGAAAACAAAGGGACACTTGGCAATAGTCTGCTTGCTGGC
The DNA here is from genome assembly GCF_964211825.1 of Aythya ferina. NCBI lineage: Eukaryota > Metazoa > Chordata > Aves > Anseriformes > Anatidae > Aythya > Aythya ferina. Next base: position 41,114,002 of record NC_140301.1, read on the forward strand.
AAGTTTAAGTGGCCTGTTCTCTACTACAAGAAGTTAGTTGTATTTCCATGTGGAATATCTCTGTAATTGATTTTTATTTTCAAATCACCTAAAAAAAAAAAAAAAAAAAAAAAAAAAAGAAACAGACCATTGACAAGTGTGTGCCCCTTCTTTAAGGGCACTTGCTAGAACCTGGGCAGTGTATCAAAGGTAGACAGCTCCATCTATAGTCAAGGGAAAGAGAGGAACAATTATGCGGGATGGTTCATTCCATCTGTCTGTGATACGCGATTTAGGATTGGATGATTGGCCTTTGGAGGTGCATGTCTCAGCACTGATTCTGCAGGACTTGCTAGACATGACTTAGTTCCCAAACTGACAGTGGCAGAGATGCTGTCTGCTTGCATGTTTGTAGTGAATAGCTGCACGAGTATTGCTCTGTCACAGCCAGAACTGTGTGCTGTAGGAAGCAGCATTAATTGCATGCTACAGCCTTCATACATTCTTGATAAAAACAAATCTATATCTACACTGTAAACCACATAGCTGATAACTTCTACAAGGTTGCCCTTAACCAGTGGTTAGAAGTTGTGCCAATTCTAAAAGCAGAAAACAACCCCACTGTCTTTTAAGCTGTCATGAGTGCCATGGTAAACCTCAGTCTTTGTCATTTTTGACCATCATCACTAGGTAAATTGGTACTAATTAACCAGTACTAATTTTGTGTTGCTTTGTTACTCTCATATCACCAATGGTTAGTATCTGCTTAAGACCTTTCCAGCAGACACGGTGCTAAGTCCTTGTCAGCCATAAGATTCAGAAACATATTCTGACCCACCTTGCTAAGATCCTTCCCTTGAACTCTGTTGTGATTGCCTCCTCTCTCCCCTTTGTAAACGAAGAGAAAACAGAAACTGAGTTTCTTCCCTGCCAGTCAGATTGAACATCCGTGGTTTTTTTCTTCACCCAAGGGATGCATAATACATGATTTACAGAACTGCTGACTGCTGTAGCTGCAATTAAAACAACACTGCCTTCATAGCTGGAACACTGAGTGCAAACAGGCTGATAGTTTAATCAATCCATTTGAAGAAGTATTAACTAAACCAGCAGTTTACTGTTCCTGTCAAACTCTAAACAACTGTAAATCTTGTTTTCAAAAATCAACCAGAAAAAATGTGACACATTAAAAATGAATTAGACATGGCACACCACCCATACGCTGTATAATAAACAGATCACAGCCCTATAGTAATAGCCGTGATTTCTGGCATGTCATTGGAGAAGAACTCATGGGTTTTCAGAATGACCTGTGTCATAAATCATTGCATTCTCATTTACACTGAGCACATGTATCTAATTTTTCAAGAGCAGCTTCTGAAATCCTGATGAATGGCTTCAGAATTGATTACTGGAATGTATGAAAAGTAGTGTCATGAATGCCTAATTGAGGAAAGGAAAAGGGGACTAAAAACACAATCCAGTGAAATCTAAATTACAAAAATGTGATATGTACCAAGTAACAAATGAATAGCCACCCAGGAGATAAAGCTAAAACATGGAAATGTAAAATCTATCACACTTTTCTTCAAGACAGATAAAATAAATTAATATTAATTTTCAGTAGAGTTAAACCAATGTAACCATAAATCACATATACATATATTTTTTCACCCATATAGGCATCATTTTCTTGCCATCCAGTTTAATGTTTTCTGTGTGAATGAGTATTTTCATAATATGGAATGCTCCACATTTAAAAAACAAACAAACAAACAAAAACAGACATCCTGAATGAGAAAACATATCCAACTATATTAATGAAGCTCCAGAAACACGAGACATTTTTATGTATATCTTGTTGACTTTGTTTATGCACGTGATCTCTTGTCAGCATGACTGAGACCCCCCCCCACTTCACACAAAGTTGAACAAAAAGCTATGCACTCGGTAAGCTGAAATTAATATAACATGTCCCTTTCTTAGACACCACAGAGATACCATCAAACATGGGATTTTCTCACAGTCTTGTCTTTGAAGTAACAGATAGAGGTATAATTATTGAATCCAATTGTTATTTCCTTTGTGTAAGAGACTGCAAGTTACAAACCACACTGAAAGGTAGTGTAGACAGTTTTTATGCTTTGCGCACTTTTAAAGATTTATCTGTGTATGCAGCTGGAGCACAAGGACTGAAGTTGGATGTGTTACACGACTGTAGCATGTAGATTCTGATTTGGTGTTGAAAGAAACTCCTTGGCAGATAAGTAATGAAATGAAACAGCAAACATGCCATCACCTAATAAAAACATCAATTCATAAGAACCATTAACTACCTTTTCCTGAGACATCCTTTTTTAATTGTTATATTTAATTTTGTCATAAGAAAAAAAATTCATTTTACTTTACTGATATATGCCAAGCAGTGGCTATAGAATGAGAAAATTTTATAAGGAAGCTATTACTCTTTGTCCAGTCTCTACTTGCAAGGTTCAAAATGACCAGCATTCGTTAAACTTTATTACTGAGGTTCATGAAAGATTCTTTGGATTAGAAAAGCATAACCTTCTGTCCTGATTTAGAACGGTGTTGCAGCTTTTCATTAACCTGGAAACCTCCTATTTACATGGTTCACAGCCTGGTCTCAGCTCACCTGGAGGTAACAAAGGGTGTCGGGACAAGAGTGCAGCAGGGGGCTCATCCTTTAGGGCTGCCATCTGAATTTGATCAGGTCAACTGTTTTAACTCCTGCCTCATTAGGCAAAATAAAATGGAGATTATGGTGTGTGGAAGGATCAGATTGCAGACAGCAGGCTCTGCCTCCTGACACTTGCTACTGATTTTACGTTTTGACAAGATCTTGTTCACCGTGTTTTTGATACTATATTACAGCAGGTTTTAAATTATTTTGAAGACACGATCATTTGTGTCCCCTGGCATTTCAGAATTTAACCAAAGAGGATTTAATAAGTGAAGACACATTAGTCTCAGAGGTAGTTCACCTACTGGATAGATGTCACTGTGTAGTATGGGCTTAATGCTGATAAACATATTAATTCAGCTTGTCAAGCTAGCTCTTCTCTTTCACAGTTTAGGATAGCTGTAAATTTGAAAAAAATCTGACAAAAAAAAAAAAAAAAAAAAAAAGTTTGCTAGGCAAATTTTTACTACTACCTGGCACAGAGGATTAAATAATGTGTTTTGAATACATAATTAAAATGTCTATTCAGTGTCTCTTTAGTTACTGCTCTTAGTAATTATTGTAACATATATTGTAACATTTTACAATATATTGTAAAATATATTGTAACAGGTGTATAGAGTTCAATGTTTCTTACATTATTGTGCCTATTAGAGGTTGAGATGAGTATCATTGAATAATTAAAATATTTCCCACCTGGTTGTCCACTGAAAAGCATTTTCCAACTGACCTCATCTGTACATGCCATGTAATAATAAGAAGTTAATGGTCTATAAATGTCAAGAACGGTCCAAGGTATCAGTTTAGTCAGCTGACAACTACTTGGCAACTCTCTTATAAGGACAGTAGTTCTTTTTGCTCACACCCAACCATCGTTCTCTTTAGGACAAACAGTGATAATAAAAGCAGATGATGTTTAGCAACTTCTCCTCTTTCTCTTATTCCATTTGGACAGGACTTTCTTTAAATTCCACCTCTTTAAGCTCAGAGTATCAGCTCTTAGTGAATGAAGAGGAAATGGAAATACGAAAATTAGAAATAAGTTCACATTATTTTTGCAATTACTCCTTTATAAATCAAGAGTTAACCTGAAGTGTAGACACTAAAATGCTGTCAAAACAAGAAGCTCCCTTCAGGGAAGGGGGAAAAGAGGCGACAAGTAATATGCAACAGATATGAACCTATATGAATTTTGTAATACAAAGTAGAATATGCATTATTACATGGTTAGAAGTGTAGCATAAAATTGTTTTAAGCTGACAATTGTTTTAAGCTGATTCATTACTCTAGTAAAGACCAACTAAGAAATACACAGGATTGTTCATTTTAAGTGAAATTAATGTATGAATTATAGTCATTAGCTTCAGATAACTATGAATTGCACAATCAATAATAATGTGTCTCTTCAGTAACATCACCACGTCACTACATTTAATTTCTTCTGCATATTATATGCCAACTTCAATATCCTTATTCCTAATGCAAACTGATTCATTTGCAGACTGCCATGTATCCTGTAGACTTAATGAGGAAGGGGCCTTAAAAAATAAACATCTCGTTGCACATTTTTATTTCTACATATCCAGCTCAAAAATATATTTTCTAGGGATATTTAAAGATTAAAGTTTCCTCTAAAACATTTCATGGAACAAACCTGCCACTTCCAAAAGCAAACCACAGAGAGGTAGAAAACATGTTTTTCATGAAACAATTGCACTTACTGAAAATGCTGAAAAGATTTTTGTTAAAGAATGTATCATAAGTAATGTGCACAAATTATTGCAGATCCTTGAAGTCCTGATAATTTCTGTCTTCCTGTGTTCCCATTTACTTTTGCTGCCAGCCTCCCGTTTTTCCTTACTCTTCTTTTAAGTTTCTAGCTCCAAAATTCTGTCTATTTTTCCAGTTGCCACCAGTTGCTGCCTTTTTCGACCAATCTGTCCACTATTCCACCTGTCCTGTACTCTTTCTTGTTCTTTACCCTATTCAACTCCCAGACTCCTCCTCTCCAGTTCATTTCCACTTCACTGGACTGCAGTCCTTCACTTGCTCTGTTTCCTTTTGACTCCTTTAGATGAAGGCACCACTTTCTGCTACAAACATATCACTTGCTGAGAAGGGGAGAAGTATTTAAAGCAAAATGATGTTAATTTTGGTGCAAATTGTATTCAGGCACCCAAGAGCAGCTTTGAATCTGTGGTGAAAAGTAAAAAAATCTATGTTAGTAGCAGAATTTCAGTGTGTGTGTGTTTGTTTTTGCTCCACTGAATAGCCTCATAAATATTTGCATCTGCAAAAAAGAAAGTCTTGCAACAGGCTTTGCCATTAGTGGAACCATTCACTGAATTACACTCCAAGTGGAATCATAGAATCATTAAGGTTGGAAGAGACCTTCAAGATCATCTGGGAAATTTAATGATACTTTTCTGTCTTCCCACTAGAAAGGCCACATGAATCCTAGTGGTCTAGTCTGCAACACTTCCAGTCCTAGAAAATATGGAGGGCTCTTTGAGCTGCCACAAGACTCATTACACTGTCCAAATATCCCCTTTAAGGAATGCTCAGTTGCCACTTTAAGAGGTTTTGTGCTTCACTTAAAATAATTTTCACAAAAGGTCTGTTCCCAGTGTTGGATTCAGAGCAGGTTCAGCTCTACAGGTAGGTAAAGAGAGCAACTGCCAAGCATTATATGATGCTAAGGAGTCAGAATGGCCAGTTCTTAGAAATAAGGCATTTATTCCTCTATCTTATCTGCCTCCTAATACAATTGTATAATTTCCTGTCCTGTTCGAAAATCGAGGTAAGTGCAGCAACTATTACTCTTCCTTAGGCAGTAGAAGAAAATGATACTTTAGCATTGTGAGAGAACAATTGTGAAATTCCTCTTTCTCTGTTTTTGTCACATCAGAACAATACCAGCCATGCAGCTGGTTGGAGTCATCTGGCAGAGCTCAGAGTGACTCATCGTGCCTGGAAGAGTCGGATGCATGTTTTTCTCCAAAGAAGAGCACTCTAACCACAGCAAGGGAGAACAGAGCTCACTGGTTGCACGTGTAGGAGAGAACAGACAAAACTGGCCACTTTTCCCACATAATAAGCTCACACTTTTGGGGTCCAGAGACAACCTCAGGTCATGTTTCCTCAGAGTGTTTAAGGAAACATTAGCAGAGGATCCTGGCCAGCCTGTTTGACAACAGGAGTAAAAGAAAGGACTGCATATGCCTTTGACAATCCAGCACATGGCATAAATCTCAGAGCATTTTAACATGGATGATTAGTTTGTGGTGATTAGCAGTGATGTGCTGCCACATTCTGGAGATGGTTTGTCTCAAAGGCAGCTTTGGCTTCCAGGAGGTGGGTAAACATGGGGGCACAGAAAAAAAAAAAAAAAAAAATCTGTTTTGTTCAAATACTCTGAAAGCCACAGAAGTGTGTTATATTGATAGAATCCTACTAATTTTTTTCAGAGTCTTTCTCCCTGTAGGGATTGCTGGCAGTAGTACTACCATCCCTAAAACTCAGCTGATTTGGGTCAAAGGAGAAGTCTCAGAGCTTAGACTTCTTTCTTGCCTATTTATATGGTAGTGTGTGAATACTGTTCAGGATCTAGTTCATGATGCCAGATTTCTACTTTAACGTTGTAATATTATGCAGTTTCACTTAAGGGCATGCTCAACATAGTTTGTCTAGAACCTGATCTATTTTCTACAGGTAAACACAAAAAAGTTAAAGTTTTTCTTTAAAACTTTTCTTTTAAACTTTTTCTTTAAACTTTTTAAAACTTTTTCTTTAAAAGAAAGGAGAGAAGGATCAAGTACACAAAACATCTAGATTTGAATCAGTAAAATTCTAACTGGTCTTAGGCATAAAATCATTATTAGAAATAATATATGCATATGATAAATTATGTTTTATCTCTTTAGTAAATCCATTGTTTGCACTGATACCAAGTTATTGACATCTTTGCATAGGTTAGTTTAGACTATTTACTGTATATTAATTCTCCCTAAAATTTCCTCTGTTTCAGTTTTACATTTAATTATTTCATGCACTTTTCTCTATAAGTCATTTTAGACTGCATCAGCTGATATTCTCAATAGATTTTACATACAAATGTTTCTCTGCTTCTTGAAGAGATCTGACAGAATATGTCTTATGTTCTCACTTCATGAGGTCTGGATCTTTCAACCAAATTTAATAGCTATTTATGCCTTTGGAAGATCTTATCTAATGTACTATTGGTTCAGGGTCATTCACAGCCTCACATTATATTAAAACACGGACAGAGTGTGTAATTTGTTAATGTCATGAAGGATGAAGTTGGTTAGAAAGGGAAGTGTACACGATTTATAATAACACAAGTGTTTCCTTGCTAATCCCTTGGCAGGTTCATTATCTGTAGAGCCCCAGGCAATAGTTGGCCTATCATGAGAGTGAAATTTAACCCACAGCATGAAATTAATCCTCAAAGACTTTTGTCTACTCTTTCTAGAAATAATAAATTCAAAGTGATTTTATAATTCTCTCTCTAACTTTATGTGTAAGTGTTAAATTGGTATCTAAACTCTATGGCACATGTCAACCTATTGATTTATGTTTAGCTAAGTAACATGTAAGTGTATACTAAGAATAAAGAATTTGAAGATGTGAATTAGTGGTACATTCATTGCTTCTTCGTATAAGCCTTTATCCTTTCTATTTCTTGTAATTACAGTGAAGACAAGGAGTGTATATATATGGATGTATGCATGTATAAAGTCATTCAAAGGATCATATCTGGACTTCCTAGAGCTTCTGATTTTTTCTGGAAACACATTAGGTTTCCGATCATTCCTCTCATTCTTCAGACATAATTTGTAACAGTGGTGCAGACATTAAACTATTCTCACTTCACATAGTCTTTCAAAGAAAATCAGTTTCTCAAGTCATACCGTATTTCCTCTGCATAGTTTAGGAAAGTTATGCTTGGGCACGTGTATACTCTAGGTGGGGAGGGAAACGGCAGTTGCTGAAGTATGTTAAAGGCAATGGTGAGCAAAGGGAGTGTCTTTGATCCTAAAAAAGACTTTAAGATATATTAAAGATGCTGCTTGATATTAATCAAGATATTGATATTATATCAAGATATTGATATTGATAAACTACATACCTTATTGTGATATTCGTTGCTCAGGATAGAAATTCCTACAAAAGTTTCTCATATAAAATAAAGCTTAGGTTTCTGATGTATTTTCTAAACTGCTTTTATTGTTAATGGAAGATGAAGGATTTAAGCATTGCATTTTGATACGGTACAGTACTGTAAATCAATTACATTTAGTAATTCAAATATCATTTATGTCTACATTATGACTATCCATTCAACAAAATGTAGACAGAATCACAGAATCACAGAATTTCTAGGTTGGAAGAGACCTCAAGATCATCAAGTCCAACCTCTGACCTAACACTAACAGTCCCCAATAAACCATATCCCTAAGCTACAGTTCCCACTAAACCATATCCCTAAGGTAGACATTGGTGGGAAAATTGCAGAACTGCAGTGCTTGCTTATAGGTGTTAGTGATTACATAGAAGGAGCAGAGACAATGATATATTGCTCATATTTTGAGCAATGACTGCCTGAAGGTTTTCCATCTTCTCAATATATATAGTGTTTCTTGGACCACACTCTTCTCCCTTCTACCTACTTTCATAACTTTTTTCACTTTATACATCCATCAGTCATTCCTCAGCAATTGACTTTCCCTGTTTGCCCTTTTCACAGCCCACAGTCTCATAGTGAAAACTTCCTGCAACAAAAGCAGCAGTGTTTGTTTATGGTGAAACCGTGGTTTCTCCTGCCAGTTCCAATGACAAGTTGGCATCTTGTGACCTTTAATAAATGGGGGTAAATGATGTGTCTGTTAGCTGGTAGGCAGGATGGCTATTTGCATTTTCAAGAGGGTCTTGAAACATAAAAAGGCTAAAAATTCTCCTGTGCATGTAATGAAACTAGAGATTCCCTTCTGCAGACCTTTAAAGTCATTTATTCTTGGAGGGGTTCAGGCCACATGTGGGACAAGCTGTAGATTTAACACGTACCGTACCAATGTACTCTGCAAAGTTTAAGTAGATTAAGTCCTTCCCATGCCTTAGCCTGGGCACCTTTCAGGATGCATAGCAGAGAAAGTTGGAACCTGGCTATCCTTGGATTCCTGTTTATGTGCACAGACTGTATTGCACCAAAGTAAAGACCCACAATAGAGAAGGTGAAAGTACTGCCAGTGTAGTTAGTGCACACACTATCTGGCTAGGTCTTTGGAAGAAGCATAGCGTAACTTTTGTTCTAATTATCTGCTTCCCCATTAGCTAGCATGTGTGCTAATAAAATGGAGGAAAGTGGCATGACCAATATATTGTATGCTTAGGTTTTTATTTATTGCACTCTTGCTCAGTTTGGCCTTGAACAGCAAATAGCAATTTATTAACCAACAAAGGCATAACCCTACATGTTGAATATAATTATATACATGATAGTTACCTTTTAGTTCTATATGATGCACTGAGTTTTCAGTCATATTTCAACAAGCCCATTTTATTTATCAGTAGGCATTCAATAATTCAATAAGTCAATTTGCTTTATCTCTAAGGCCATGTAGTATTACAAAGACAAATTTTAAGAGAACTTTCACATCCTTCTTTGATTTAAAGATTTTCTTAAAGATTTTCATGAAATCATTTAGCTTTTCTTTTTTTTTTTTTTTTTTTTTTTTTTTTTTTTGGAACAATACATAAAAAGCACAAGGCTGCAAGCAAACAGTAAAACAGTAAAATCTGTTGAGAAGTTTATCCTCCAGACCACTGCACTGCCTGCTTCCCGCAAATGTTTTGCTGCAATCCTCTCTCAAAACTTGCCCTGCTTTGTACCTTTAAAATTATCAGCACTTGGAAAAGTCTTGTTAAATCTGAAAGAAGTCCTGTTTTTCTTTAGACTTAACAATGTTTCAGATACTGATTAAAAAGGGAATTCTCCCTTTATTCCTGAGGTCAGTAAGAAATATTATGGAAAATTGCGTTAACTCTTGCAAATCCCTCTACAACTATAAAAGTACAAATGAGATCGTCCCTGCTGTTTCAGTCAGGCCTATGAACCTCAGAGCAATAGGATATTTATAAGAAAATTCCAGACATAGCAGTGGTGCTGTGATCCATATGACCCAAAGTTTCCAGTCTTTGTCTATCCTCCTGTCTTTAAGGAAAAACAGAGGGGCATAAAATGAAAACTTGGAAGATCACAAATCATTGTTATGACTCATTATAATGAATGATTTGTGCATTACTTTATGGAGTAGTTAGGTAGGTTTGGGGGGAATAAAGAAACCCTTCTTTTTAATTTTCACCACTTTAGGCCCATTTTCAAGCAACTGTCTTTCCTAAAATAATGCTGCTCTTTTTTCCACACTATCCTGGATAACCAGTGAGTTTTTTCAGCTGGGGGAGTGTGTTGTGATGTAAAGGCTCAGCCTTGCGCTGCTGTTGTCAAGAGCCTGTTAGTGTTTCCATTACAACACTAAATCTTATTTTCTGGTGTTTATAACCAGGCCATAAAATACTTGAAGTCAAATTTTGGTAGTTTTCAAAATGCATTTACAAATAAGAAAAATAATCTCATTGGGAGGGGCTTGTTAGGTCTCCAGAAAAATAAATAAATAAATAAATATCCTGACAGCTTTGCAGCAACAGTGATTCAGTTTTGGACATTCAAAATGAGTCTTCTGACCACAGCATACAACCTGCATTCAAGACTCTTCTGAGTTTTGCTTAACATTATATCTGTTGTTACCTACTAAAAGTAGAATTGTTACTTGAAAAATAAAAATAAAGTACTGAAGCCTGTAGGAACACCGTTGCTGCTCCTACAAAGTAGCACTTACTACACTACATTTGGGAGAACTCCCCTCTTTATTTTCAAACTGTGAGTAAATAGGATGTATTCTCAATTGTCAAAGTTTTCTCTTCCCTTCCTGGGATATATTCTAATTTGTTAGACAAAAGTTTTCTGGAAGTGTGGACACATATCTGTTGACTATAAAAGATGCTGGAAAGCTACCATTTCAACACACGGCAAACTTTCCATAAAGTTATGGGATCGTGTTTTTATTTTTCTTTTTACAAAGAGGGAAGTGTACCATTTCAGATAAACTCTATTACAGAAAGCAAGAGTGTTCCGATATTTTACTAGTTTTATTTTAAGTCACCTCAGCAGAGCAAGTCATAGCTCTTCAGAGGAAATTTCATCCTAAACTTGCCTTGTTATGCCCTACTGTACGTTAAGAATTGCTAAGGTCGCTAAGCACTGCCTGATAATGAATTCCATATAAGCTGCAATATTGGAGCACAGCTGGGTGGGTAAGAATTGAGTTTCAGTCTTTAACTCAGAATTTCCTTATTTTACTGGTTTTATTTCAAAATGTAGTGCTTCTTTAAGACTGTAGGTAAAAAGAAAAAAGGTAAGTTTAACACGGAATCAACATATGCTTGGAAGGTATTGACCATGTTATGTGTATTTGCCATCAGTCTTTTAATAAGAAAAGTCATATAAGTTAGAGTATTCAAATGCAGAGTATTTAGCTGTATTTTTCAGTGGAGTAAGGCGGGTTATATCCTTTCCAGTATTTTAAATATCTCAGCCACAATATCTTAATCAAATTTTAAATGTTTTCCAGCACAGACATGGGAGGTTGTGTGGACACTCAAAACTAACACTTCTTTCAACAACTCACAATTTGATTTTGGCTATTTTCCACTGAAAATGAGTTTGGATTTCTTTAGTTGACCATTTCTTTCCTTTGGGAAAAAAGATATTTTCGGTTATCTTTACTACTTTCACCATAGGGAACAAATGTAATGTATATTTTGTTGTGTTTTGCAAATTTTTTGGTGATAAATCTTTTTAATACCAAAAAAAGAAAAGTCAGAATACACTAAGCTGTGATGGGATTCCTCTCATCAAAGAACTTATAATGCTAATGAGTCCTGAAATGAATTGAACAACCCTTCAAAAAGACCTCCCCTCAAATCTTCTCATCTGAAAGCCACAACAATTTTCCTGCCTACTCAGAAAGAAAAGTTCTGTGTGATTACCAGAGGGGAAACAAATCAAAGCTTTGTATAAATATATATATATACATATATATATATATATATATATGTATATATGTATATATTCTTGGCCCCATCTATCGGAACTGTTGAAGAAAGAAGTGTCTTTTTCCTGTGGGATATACATTTTCCTATTTCAATATTTAAATTGGAAGCATTTTTGAATAATGATTACTATTTGTATTTAAGTTATTGGCTAGTAATAACCAACAGTAATTATTCATTTGAAGCTTTCCTATGGCTTATCAGATATATTTTATTTTACAAAGCTGCATGAAGATTTGCCTTTGTATCTTTTTGAAGTAATAGAGGATAATCTTACTTTTTATAAGCAGCAAAATCATTCATCTTATTTGGTATCATTGATATCATAACAAAATTAACCAATGGATGAATTTTTCATATTCACATTTAAATTTTTTAAAGGCTCTGATTTGCAGAGGCTCAATAATGTATTAATTGACGGTAATGGCACAAGGCATGAGAATGGCTGTACTGGATTTGACTAATCCAACAAAGAGAGGTCAAGAGAGGATATACATTTTTGTAATAGCAGTTCAACTAAGATAAGGAATTGGACATTTTTTAATCAGGCACATGTTATAAACAGAAATCAGCCAAACCACATTCTAATTTTTCCCTGAATTGGGACTGGATGCTGGAGCCTTTATGTAAAATAATCTAATATCTGACTTCTTGTGAAATCTCTTCTAGTCATTAATTTGTATTCCTCATCACTTTGTTGTTTTTCTATAAAAAGCCATATAAGCCATTTTGAAGAGAAACATACAAGACTATCCAAAACTAATGAAAGCCAGACTTCTGTTGATGTATTAGGCCATCAGTAACTACCCATATGTAAAATCTTTAAAAATAACTCCATCATCTCTGACAATGAAAAATTATTCCTCATGCTGTCATTTTCAATATTTGTCCTGTTTAGATAAGGGGGAAAAAAATTCATAGATTTTGCGATAGTTGTTTTTCCTTAGGAAATAAAGAGTACAGGAGTTTTCAGAAATAAACCATCACTCTTAAAAACAAAATACTGTTTTTGCTATTTCTAGTTTCTGCAGATTCACTAATAGCTAAGCATTTTATACACAAGAAAATGTAGACAAAAAGCACAGGCAGTGTTTAAATTTACCTACTCCTTTTACAGTTGTCACTTCTTAGCCAATTTTACTTTCATAAGATCTTAAGATCACACATAAGATATTGTGTGATCCTTCAGATAGAGGTATCTGTCTAAGGTCATCACTGTTGTCATAGAAGTTGTATCCAGGCAGCCAAAATAGTTTAGAGGACAAAATTATACATTCCTTTGTATATCCTCAACACTGGAGAGCTGTCCCTGCTCCAGCAGAAATTCCAGATAGGCTTTTCAGACAGAACATTAGAGTAACTTCTAAAGGATAATAACAGGGAGTGCTGTTTCCAGGTCCATAACTGTGAAGAAAGGCTGGCACTTTGTAAGGACCTTGTAGAAGCTGAAAACCCACAGTTGTATCTGGCACCCAGAAACACAGAGCTTGGAGGCTGGAAGTTAAAGCTTGGTGTGCATGTGCAATAGGTAGAGAGGACACCTGCTCCCTTTCTATAGGTTCACCTCACTAAGAAACATGCCAGGATGTCAGAATAGAATGTAAGAATAAGGTAGCAAAATTTTCTTTGAATATATAATATATTGCATTCAGAAATAAACTGGGTCTGAAGGCTTCATCCTGCAGTGCCAAGGCGCATATCATGTTTGCACTTCCAGTGCCAAGCTTAGGTGAACAATACAAGTGTTTTCTGTTCCCTGGTCAGCACAGAGCACTGACAGTGTTCTCAATATTCTAATCCATCAAATAAAAGCAAATTTGCACAACATAACTAGAAATAGCATATGGTTTGCACAATCATAGCTATCAGTTTGCATGATATTTCTCTGACCAGCTTTTAAGATTGTCCTTCATTTAATCTTTCATTCCTGTGGAATAAAGGAATGGTAGAATTCAGTAAATTACTTTTTGTTGTTGCTTTGAACTCTCCTCCACATACACGCATGCATCAATGGAATTAGATTATTAAAAGTATTTATGGTTTGAACTTAGTTTCTGCTGTGTTTGTTTCTCAGGAAAACATTAAATTATTTGTATTTGACTGCTATAACTAGTTATTTTTGCTATTCTTTAAGAAAATTACCAGAGGAGATTTTCATGAAACAGTTACATAGGTTCTTTAACTGGGTTATGTGCTTCTTGCCAAGTTTGTTTTTGCTAAATGCTCGTCTAAAACTATATGTAAAGGATTTGTTTATTTATTTATTTATTTTTCTGCCATTGTAGCTGCTGTATGTTTTGTCCCCTGTGGATAATGGAAAAGTTAATAGTTCTTCATTAGTAACTGACAAAGTACAGCTTTTATTTCTAAAATGCACTGTTATTATTACATTTTTATTACTATTATTGCACTCCAGGAATATATATAGTGCCACTTTATTTTTCCCACTTATATTTTTGGTGGAACTATGTGCTTCTTAGCCAGAAGACTAAAGTATAAGATGGAGGAAAGTCAACCTTAAAAATAATAGGAAATACAGGAAAGATGATTCTCTTTTCTGATCAGTATACTATCAAGTCAGTGAATAATCACATCTTTCTTCTGGTGCCTTGTCAGGAAGCTGGGGGGACTTCCTTTTGTTTCATGGATGCTGTCTTCAACACAAGTAGTTTTACCAGAATAGGTTCCTAATCGAACAGAATGGAGGAGATCCAAGCTTGTAAACCAATGAGAGTTTGGACCAATTGCTTTATGAGAGCTTTGATAAATTGCTTTTAGGTAACTTAAAGGGAGGTTGCAACTGATGACGATCTTACTGGATTCAAATTTTGATCAGAATAGGCAATCTGTTTCATCTAAGTTCTGCTCTAAATTGCTAAATCCTTTGTTTATCTAGCTCTAACTTTTACTGTGAATGTACTCACTCAAATGTAGTTAGGAGTTACTGTCTTACTCATACACTGGCAATGTTTCCTCTTTTTGCCCTACCTGCTTTTCACAGCAGTTGCTGAGAATTTTTTATAACAGACAAAGTGAAAATTGCTGGTTAACCAATTACATATGAAGAGGATTGCAATATGAAGATTGGGATTGCAATAAGACACAGGTCAGGTGTGGAATGGACGAATTTATGAGTTGCAATATTTGCTAAATAATTCAGTAAATGTGAAAATTCATCAATTTGTATTTGGTAATTTTTGTATGAACTTCATACCTGATAGTAGACATTCAGACTCACATAAAAGTTATCTCTGCAAAGAATTTTGAGTTTTCAGGGTAACTTTACAATTATTTTCATTGTTATTATTAAAAAAAAAAAAATCCTTCAAAAGTCATAGTGGTAAAAAAAATCACAAATCCCATCACGAACTCCAACAAAGTAAATAAAATTTCTGTTTAGATGAATTTTGAAATCAGTTTTGTAATACTTATCTAGCAATTATTCTGATTTATTACTTGTAAAATAAATATGAATTGTATGAAAACAGATGATAAATTCTGTAGTTAGATGGAAGCAAATCTATATCTGCTAAACACAATGACAGGAATAAGTTCTGTTCTTTGCCTGTTCTCTATGTTACAACTTTATAGTATTATTAATTTTTTTTGCAGTTAAATAATCATCATAGCAATACTATAATACTTAAAATATGACCCTTATACCAGCATAATTTATATCTTTGTCTTTAAATAATTAGATTTTTTGTTTTGAAATCTTAGGTTCAGTTCTTCAACAACTCGTATGATTTGCTGTTAAAATAAGTAACAGAATTATACTCTCAATTTAGTTATTATCCTGTAAGAAACGTAAGCAATTCAAAGAACTTGAGCCAAAAAAATAAAATATATTATCAAGGTCTGCTTTGCAGTGCAAAGTTTTGCATGAAATCTGAGCATCAGTAGATAGCCTTCACCAGTAGTAGCACCTGAATAAATGTTTAAGTTAGCAAATTTAAATCTTTTTAAATTATAATGCAGTTATTTTTTATTATAGACATGAACTATTAGATGATGTATATTTATATAAAGCTTCAGGCTATACATTCTTGATCAAGTTATGCTAGTAGGACTAACTACAGAGGTATGTCTCGAATCATGGGAATTATTGAAATTTTAGGAGAACTATATATGTTTTCAGCTTTCAGAAGGCTGTGTATTTGTTTAAAAGTTGTTTTAAGTTTAACGTTGCACAGATAATTTAATTTGTTTTGTTGTTATGCCACATAACTCTCCTCTCTTCTTTATACCATATGAACAGCTCAGTAACTGAGATTATTTGCTTTGGTCCAAATCATGGGGGGAATGTTAGGAGCTTTATACAAAATAGAGTAGCACATATGATGAAATCCTAACAAGATGTGAGGAGAGGGAAAAAACAACTAAGACTGCCACTTATTGGAAGCACTGTGACATGGTGTAAATTCTGTTTCTCTGAGTCAATGTTTTTCTTTCCCTCTGAGCTTTGTGGTTGAGGAACTAGTCAGCAGTACTGTACAAATGCACCAAGAAATTCTGGAATTTATGAATGAGGGTATGGGCTTTGTAATCCCCGTGGTGAGTCTGGTCCACATAACAGGATTTGGTGAGCCTGCTGCACATCACATTGTGGTTGTTCTATATAGTTGTTAATTAGCTGCTCAGTACCTACTTTAACATTGTGGTTGTTCTATATAGTTGTTAATTAGCTGCTCAGTACCTACTTTAACATAGATATGAAAATAGTGGTTTCTTCCTTTTAGATTTTAATGTAACTAAAAGAATTTCAGCATGAATTTGACATCTTTATTCAACCCAGAGCATTAAATAAAAGGTGGAGGACTGCTAGGTAACATTGCAATGAACAGAGTGTAAACACTGCATGGATATATACTGTAGTGGCAAAATCCACAGGACACTTTTGATGAGATCTTCAGCAAGCATGAACAAATAGAAACAGCAAATGAGAGAGGCAAAGAAAAAAATATATATTATATACACACATATATATATCAGAGAGCACACACATCTGCTTGTACTCCTATAGATACAGATAGTGTTAGAGAAGACTTTAAAGGACTTCTGGAACAGGGTGTTTTTGCAGGAAATCTTCCTGTATAATGAGGATTTTGTAAAAGTCAGCATAAAATACTGGCCATTATAAAACCCAAAAGAACTGTAAGTTAGGCATTGTAAACAGATACGTACATTTGTGTACAGCAGAGTACACATATATATATCATAATGTTGATTAATGTGAATAAGTTAGAATATTTTCTTGGGTTTAGATCATAGTTTTCAATGCAGATGTTGCATTTTGAACAGACCCCAAGACCTCGAATTATTTAACATGATTTCTGCTTTTTGAAATCCCAGCCATGTCTCTTTCGGTTTGAACAAGGAAAGACATTGATGTTCTTTTTTAAAATAATATCAGGACACTTTTGTATCAAGCAAAGCTACTACACGGTGGTGTTTAGTCAAAGAAGGCATAAAACACCAAATCTCATGGGATGTTGCTATGGCCCCAAAGGGAGATTGCAAGGTCCCCAATGACATCAGGAGCTGGATGTGGGAGCAGTGAGAAAGGGAAGGCAACAGGCCCCAAGCAGGTGGAGATTACACATGGCCCAATGGTTCTGCCAGCAGGCCCAAGGTGGGAACACACATCACAGCATTTTGGCCACAGCAGACAGCCGAGAAGCAGAAAAATGAGAAAGAAAGAAAGTTATCTAACGATCATTTTTAGGGCAATCAAGCTCTCAGTAAATGTTTACAGTGTTAGAGGATACAGTGGCCAATCTGCCTCCCTGTCCATTCAACGTGTCTCTGTTTGCTGAAAAGCACATGATGTTTTTCAGACATCAAAATAATAAATTAGGTTAGAAGTTTACGCCCTGATTATATTTATAGGTGAATTTATCTTTTTGTTCTAGCAAAGCTAATACCTTTCAAGGCAGGCGTCCAGCTTCCAAAAATGCATGAAATTCAGGGGTTTTATAATGCTTTTAGAAGGAAATGGATTGGAAGCAGAGAAAGCCATTACGTATCCCCTAGTTGTGTTCATTCCTCTAAACAATCATTAAAAACAGACCAGGTTGTTTACTGAAGTGAATGCTTTCACTCTTTTGGACTATTAAGATTACCAATACAAGCTGCTGCTGCCTCCAGAAAACCAAATATTTTTTCAGCTCTTCCTTGAGCTTCTTATAACAAGTTCTGGTGATCAATTAGCTAGTTCATTAAAAAGTTACACATGATTTTATTAAGGCAAGCAATTCTGAATCAAAGAACCCAATTCGCAGATCTAGGTTGAAACACATAATTGGCATGTATTTTAGGATCACTGTTAAAGCTATAAAAAAGATTTACTAGGGAAGGAATGGATCCAAAAACCCTAAAGGAAGGAATATGTTACTTGTGTGACTCAGTGTTACAAATGGACTCACTTAATACTAGAATCTTATCTATTTTAAAGTTAAAAAAAAAAAAAAATGCAACTTTAACTTTTTTTAGCAAGAAGTTGTCCTCATGTCTCTTCATCTGAAACAATGAAATTACTTATTGTATTATTGTCTTTCACTATGATTTTCATTATTACTATCAAAGACATACTTTAAGTTAATTATTTAATAATTATGAGAAGTTGACCGACTGTAATTGTAAATCAAAATTAAGTAACATACCTTCATTGTGTTGTTCAGATGTACAGTGAGACTGTGATTAATTCTCAGTTCTACCTACATTTGTGTATGCGCGGATTGTAGCTGGAAACCTTGCACATGTGCTAGTAGGATAAGCTTGAGGATTTGTAAGGTGAGAGAGAGGGGAGGCACGTTATTCTGAGGATGTTTTGAAACAGTAATGCTTTGTTCTGAGTTTACAAGTGGGTCAAATCTTGAAACTTGAGAAGAAGAGTTTAGGTTAAGAAAGCTTTACTTTTGAAATACTTGAGGAAAAAGCAATTTGCTGGTGAGTTTTTGAAATAATTTTTTTGTTGTTCTTTAAAAAACATAAAGACTATTTTTGTTTTTCAACTGAGAGGTATAAATAATCAAGTTTTATATATATCAAGATTTGATTAGAATCTACTTTCTATTATAATGTTGATTGCTTGATTACCTCAATGTAAAAGTTTCTGTAGCTGATATTTCTGTTGGACTTGTGCAATGGCATAGAGGCATTTTCAACTATTAGCCTTCCCTAGGGTTCTTTTCAGACAAAATGTTATGCATCAGCTCTTATTTGAGTATAAGCCTATTGAATAGCATTCTCTACTCTGCCAACTTGGCAGCAAGTTTTCCCGCTAATAAAAGAGGTTACCCCAGATAGAGATCCCAGATGTGCCTGAACTACTTTTATTAGGACTATGGAGGGGCTCAGTGTTTCCTTCTAACTGTTTTCAAAAAAGGTGTGGGCTTGCCTTCATAAGTGCCTAAAGAATTGTATTACATCACTGGATTTTTTTTTTTCCTTAAAGTGAATAAAACATTAGATGTGTTAGCACAGAACACAGTTTAGGAAATACTGATGTTCATTAGGATAAATGCCTTTTGTTCCAGTGGAAATCCTGGTTTGTTTCTACTAAATTCTCATGAAAAAGAAAACACTGCTGTTTAACACTGAGTTAAAAATACCTTTATACCTTCACATATTAATGAGATGTGGCATATGAGTTTCTTGATTATGTCAGTTATTCTCTAAAACTATTTTTTTTGCTGTGTAGAATTTGTATTGTACTTAGTGATAAATCCAACTTATTGATCGACTGATAAAGACTTCTTGTAGATTGAATTTGCTAATATCAGTGGGTTTTTTGTTGTTTGTTTTGTTTTGTTTGTTGTTGTTTTTTTTTTGTTTGTTTGTTTTTTAATAGGCATTCAGAATTTCTCCATGCTATACAAGAAGTAGAATAATTTGACTGGGGTATTGAATAAATAATATAGTTTGTTAAACTTACTGTTTAACAAATACTGAAATTGTAAATAATAAGATGTTTACAGTCTTAAATCATAATCTTTATTTTCCTTTCAAGGCCTTTCTTTTGAAACCTTTATCACTGTCAAAATATGAATAAAGAAAACAAGGTTTTAATTAAGAGAATTAAAAGAATTCATTGTTTTGTTTTATTGTTCATCTTATTAATAAATTACAAAAAAAGAAATGAATGATGCTGTAATCTCTGGCCATGTCCCTGGTTGATTTTTATTGTAATTGCATCAGATATAAAAAGAACAAAACTGCACAGTGGATTAATTTAATTGTGAAACACATGACAGTATTCCATTTCAGATTTTCAAAAACAGGGTTTGATTCAAAGACTCCCATTAATTTCAATGGGCTTTGGATCAGGCACAGGGTTAACAGCTTATTTTTCAAACAACTAGAAAGAGGTGTAAATGTCAAAGGTGATAGTTATACTGTGAATTCCATAAACTACAAAAAAACATTACTACTAAAGCTCTATTTTTCCTTAGTTTAACAGCTTCTATGAAAACAGTGTTAATAAGTATATCAGGAACAGTATATAATAATGAATCAGATACATTAAATAACCTTTAAAACATCTTTTATATAATAATTAGAAAGTTAAAAGTAACTTAAAATCCCTAACTTCTCATGCTGTGATGTAAATTGTATTTTTTTTAGGTTCCAAATTCAAAGAGGGAAAACTGATCCGACCAGTTACAAGAGCCTGGGGGACTGTTTTAGGACTATTTTCCAGAGAGAAGGGTAAGAGTATATGTTTTTAAAATTGTCAATTTTATGTGACCTTTTTTAATCACCTATTTTCCAGACATTAGATCCTCTTTATATTCCACCCTTTCTGCAATTGCCAGAATTTGGCAAACATATAGTCTTACATAATGAGCACAATTTGCAACGTCCTAACATTACTCACACTTACAATACAAAATTTTGCTATTAGGATGTGTTTAAAAAACTGTGATACACAGCTGTGCAGAGATACTTGAACAAACTCTGCCTCAGTACTGGGAGAGGGATGGCCACATCAGTGCAATTCAGTATCTTGGTTCTTATATCTTGTTTTCTGAACTAGTTCAGTCTGAGCCTAGTTCAGAGGAGTACTTGTTTCCAATCTCTGATGAACTGGTATTCCCAGTTAGCTGTGGTAGGCAGTGTTTCTAAGACCTGTGTGAGTAAAATTACACAGCTTTTCAATTTGACAGAATATGGAAAAGGATTTATGGTTCTTAGTCACCTGAATCGAACTGGATTTAGAAGGTTACACTGTTCTGAGCCAGAGCTCTTCTAAGGGACTTGGGCTCTGATCCAGAGAGGCATTTAAGTACATGCTTAATTTTATGTGCAGTCCTGTTAAAGCTGGTGAATGTAATGGGACTGATCACATGCTTAAAGTTAAGCCTGTTATCCACAGGAGCTCTTTGGAAGCTAGCCTTTAATCAAAGTAACTAATTAGTCAATGCCAGTTTTGAGTAGCTGGCAGGCTTTCCATAACAACTTTGTAAATGCAACAGCAACCAGTATTTTGTCCATATATTGACCAAAATGGAATTGTGATCATATATAATGGCATAGATGCCACATATAGAAGCAGCAGAGGTGCAGCAGGGATCAGACTTCTTGTGTCCACAAGTTGTACTGGTAAAACATAAGAGAGGCCAGCAGTGAAAATGAACTAGACCAATATTGTTTCTTGTAGAGAGATTTAGCTAAACTACCTTACATAAGTACACAGATATAGAACTAGGTGGTTTGAATTGCTAAAGTAGAGAGAGTTGTAGAGATGTTTCACTAAAGTTGCAAAGAGAGGAAGTTGTCATGTTTCCCCTTATCAGCAGTATTTGTCAGTTAGAAACAGAATGTCACATTAAAACAGTCATCAGTAGTAAGCACAAGGGAAAAAGGAGAGGAATCTCAGATACAATATAATCTTAAACTTTGGCTAAAAATAAACAAAAGTAATCAACTAATCCTAACAAACTTCTCTGAATTCTTGAGTCTGTTATTCCCACCTATGCAAATTGTCCCATTTCTGAAGCTAGCTGATTATGACACTTTGGAAGAAGCAAGAGAGATGACTGCAAAATCTTTAAGTTAGTGGAAATCTTGAACCTAAATTGTATTATTTTGAATTCAATTTTTGAACCTCTCCTTGGGTGATCACAAAAATATGCAGAATAGAGCACTAAGAAAGGACTTCATATTTAGATACCAAGCAAATAAAAACAATATATGAGGTATCCAGATTCAGGTGTGAACTAGGAGAAGGGTAAAAGAAATTCTTTTGTGTCCCGTGTTTATTGCATATTGGCTAGCCCCAAATAAAATCCCCTTCAGCACTTTTTACTGATTTTCAGAGAGATCCAATTCTGTTTATACTGTCTATATAAGGGATTTATGCACCTCTCTCCAGCACTCAGAGTTGCCTACTGCCATATGTGACTTTACGTTAAGTTGGTAACAAAACAAATTCATGAAATAAGGGAACATGTCAGAAAAATAAATGTTACTAGTGGACTGCACCTGAAAATATTTACATTTGAGAATAGTGCTTATGCTCTTCTGTAGTAACATTTTCAATAATAGCAACTATGGTGAGCTAGAATGTCTAAGCCCAGTTCAGACAGGTAAGATATGTTTAAAGCCTTAATTTTTTGACCTTGTTCAGGTTATATGAAGAGTAGATTTGGGGGATTGGCCTAAAGTTTAATTTGCTGCAATCTCTCTTACTGAAGACTGACCAGTCTTATGTTACTGCAGCATTATAGTAACAATCTAGTGATTTCATGACAAACTGCTTATTGGAAATGGTGGCCAGGATTTCTTTAACCATCACTCTGATTTTCTCTGTGTTATAAGGAGAATTGCAGATAAAATATTTCCACTAATAGAATTCTGTCCTTTTCAAAGAATACAAGGTCTCCTTTATATTCACAAAACAATAAAAGTTTCTTAAACAAAAAACACAGGAAAAAATAAAAAGCCTCTACAAAAGCTCCCCTCCCCCAGCTCCCAAACTTTGAAGAGTTCTTTAGTTGGAAATAAATATTCTCCACAGGGAATTAAAATCTTCAAAGAATGATCCATCCCTTGAACTCTTTTCTTGTCTTACAAGAAAACAGGAGCCACAAAACATAAAATTTAATTGAAACTCACTAAAGGAAGGGTCAGTCTAGCATAGCATTAGAGGTGACTTAGCTGTCTATTAAATGGAGTTAGGAGTATCTACTTCAGGGCTTTTGCAGACTTGTGTTGGAACCTTCCAGTCACTTCCAATTGCACAGGGACTGCAGCTCTGTGAATTCTCTCCTGTGGTGACCAACCTTTGTTTAGCAGTATTTGTTAGTAACCTTGCATCTGAATTTCTCTGGTTTCACTTACGAGATGCTGTATGTATTGACAGATCTTTGACAGCAAAGGTAAAACCACCAGGAGTATATCTGTTTATTGAAGAGTGACAGCTTTACAGCTAACATAAAAATAATCTGATATTTATTGGGGAAAATGTTTGGATAGAGGATTACCTGAAACCATTAACAGAGAAAGCTTTTCATTCTTTTTAGGTCCTACAAATAAGGACCTAAAAGGTCCTTAGAGGTCGTAAGGGATTGATCATGTTTGTTGACCAATGTTTGCATTGTTGCCATTTTCACTGCATTTGTAATCACTCACTTCTTTGATAATGACTTAGGTTTGAATACAAAATGTCAGAAACCAACAGCTGAATGTATATGTTGCATAACAGTTTAGCTGAATGTATATGTTGCATTTATATTAAAGACACATGGTGTTATCTCATATTAGGAATGGAAATTATGCCCATCTGCACTATCTTAATTTAGAGTTGCACTAAAATGATGGATACTGTTATTTTGGGTCTGTAAACAACTTTGTTCATATAAACTTAGATTTTCATGAGCTCATAATTTTAACAATAAATGTTCTGGCTTACAGTTGGCTTTTTTGATAGGCACCCAGTCAAGTGCCTGTTACTTTCTCATTCATTGTTTAGCTTGCCTGAAACAGAAAGAGTAGCAGTGTCCTGGTTTCCAGTTTTGAAACTCAACATTTGAGAAAGTTACAGTTTAAAGGGTTGTTAGCTTTTCTTAGACCTAGATGGTCCTGGGAAAATACAAAACATAATAGTCATTGATCATCTGAGACCTCATTACTTCTGCTGAGTTATTTGATTATTAATGCTGAATTTGGTTTGGGAAGGAACAATTACCTCCCAATAAAAAAAAACTATAAGCTTTATAACTATTTCTGTCTTCTTCTCAGCATTGCCTCATACTCTCATACCATTCTCTTATACCTATAAGTGCCTGCCTGTATGACCACACACCTTTCTTTTAATAAGCAGCACCCTGACTCATACATTAGTGGGATTAGGCTTTAAAGCTGCACAAAACTTGTCAGCTATGGGTGGAGTAGATGGGAGAACAGCCAAGGCTAAGCAAGAGCTGGATGAATGCTGAGTTGTCAGCAAATGTGCAGAAGCTGGAGGGTTCCTGGCTTATGTGATAACAGTGAGCATTCATTGATTAAGGAATTTGCTAGCACTCTCCTTTGTCTTGCCTCTATTTCTTGTCTGTCTATCATGGTGACAAATTCCTGAAAGACTACAGCAGTGCTCTTGAGACCTGGCTCTCCCAGGTAGCTGCAGATGATGCTCTGCTGCTTCTAATTGCCAACAGGTCAGGAAAGGAGACTTGCAGGATTGCCAGCCCTGCAGGCAAGCTTCAGCCTCTGGCACTCACCAGCAGTCATCACCGCCCATTCCTGGGGCCCAGCTGGATGTATGCTCCTCCAGCTGGGCTGAGGAGACTTATCAAAAGGCTGCCAAATAAATGTTATACAAGATACAAATACTTGGCTACCCTGTGCATGAATTCTTCAATGAAATTGCCGACTGGGGAAGTGTGACATGGTCAGTCATGCCAAAAATCCCTTTTCCCAGCTAGCAGCTATGAAGCAGAGATTCATTTCCACTTACTGGAGACATAAATTCCTCTGGTATCAAAAGACCAGACTTAGGCTCTGACTTAAGTGCTCTGAGGCAAGCAAAAGTGGTAGATTAAGATGTTATTTCCTCCCATAGCTATCTACCCCTCTTTGATTTCTTTTTAGTACTTCATACCAGGAGAGCAGAAGTGAACTTGTACCCATGCTCATTTGCTACCTTTGAGAACCTGGTTTCTTCATATAGACCCACCTGCACTGGCACTTTCAAAGACCTGTGATCTAGCAAACTGAAAGCACATTTTCCCTTTTGCCCACTACTACAGGAACAGTAACTTCCATGTGAACCCTGAGAAAGGGGTCTAGCACTCGTACTTCAAAAATACCTATACATAGTTCTGTCTCTTTTCTAGCCCTACAGGTCTGCCCTACAGGTCTGCCTACAACCAAATAATGTACAAGTCTTGCTAAATCATAGAACCATAGAATCATAGAATGGCTTGGGTTGGAAGGGACCTTCCCCACCATAGGCAGGGAAGCCATCAGTTCACTCAGGGCCTCATCCAACCTGGCCTTGAACACCTCCAGGGATGGGGCATCCACAGCCTCTCTGGACAACCTGTTCCAGTGCCTCACCATCCTTACAGTGAAGAATTTCCTCCTAACCTCTAATCTAAATCTCCTCTCTTTTAGTTTAAAACCATTCCCCCTTATCCTGTCATTATCTGATTGAGCAAAGAGTTGCTTCCCATCATTTTTATAAGTCCCCTTCAAGCACTGAAAGGTTGCAGTGAGGTTCCTCTGGAGCCTTCTCGTCTTTAGGCTGAACAGACCCAGCTCTCTCAGCTTTTCTAAATAGGAGAGGTGCTCCAGCCCCTTGATCGTCTTTGTGGCCCTCCTCTAGACCCACTCTAACAGATCTTTATTGTGCTGGGTGCCCAAGGTGTGGACGCACTACAGTGCCAAAATATCTTTCTGTACCTATCCTGATGAATCCATGTAGACCATATATAGCAATATATAGTATATCACTAATTTTCCTTCTCTTTATCCCACATGTACAATTATTCTGTGGGTCACATTATGCTTTATCAGTGTCTTTGTGACATACTGTTGAAAAAAATGATCACATTCCCATGTGAAATAATATCATCTGAAACTAAAAGTATTATTGAAGCTTTGTAACACCCTACGAGAATTATAACTGAGATTATGAAGGAGAGTGTGTTGACTTAAACTGTGAATCTCTATAAAATTTTTATGGACAAAAATGAAAGTCTTAGAGCTGAATTTTTGAATACCTGAATCCTGATGCTTGCTTTGCATATCTTTGAAGAAGAAATCTCATATTTAGGAAATCTAATATTTGTGCATTTTCAGGGAGAATGAGCCTGAAAAATATAGCTGAGGTAATCACAAGTTCTTTTAGTACATAATTTAAAATAACAACTGTTGAATCTATACATTTACTTTCAGAAGTGAGGGACTCCATTTGCTTTGACAATTCTTCCATTCATTAAGATTTTGATATTACAACCCCTCTACAGGCAAACAGTGGCATTTCTCAGCCATCGCACTCACTTCTGAAGAGTACTTAGTGTGGTTTCTAAGACAGGATTCACGTGGCCTTCTGGTGAACGGGGCTCATGGACCTGTGGAGAAAAGAAAAAAGATGCCTTAGCAGACTTCAGCCTCTTGGTGCCACATGATGAAAGAATTTCAGAATTTTTCTGGGTAATTAGCAGGAGTTCCTTTTTCATTATCCACTATGTATACATGCAGAGTAATATACTGCATAGCTGTTCTTGATGCCATTTAGTCTAACTTTGTCCCATGCTTTACTCTATATAGACCTATGTGTAATATCATATCATAGTCTTACTATTTTCAGTTTCAGGTTGTTTATTGTGGTTTCAAGACATAAAATTTAAATAGTGGAAGGGTCCTAGTTAAAATTATCAATTATTATTATAAGACTGCTTTTAAGATTAGAGACAAGGAAGACAGAAAAGTTAACTGACAGATTTTTCCTGATTATTTACTTTAAAATTGTGATTTATACTATGCTTGCAAAGGTTTAGATCAAGTATGGCTACAAAGCAGAGGTCTTTAGTTATGGGAAGGTGATGTGTATTGCGCTATCTTAATTAAATTAACATCTGCATTTGATATTTAAACTTTGTCTCATGTCCCAGTAAAGACAGAAAAGATGTCAGGAAATTCTTATCCCTTCTAGTGTTTTAAAATGCATGTATGCATGCATATGCATGCCTATTTGTAAAATATTCATACATTTACTTAGTCTCTTAGTAGACAAAACTTACCCAGTTCATAATCCAGTGAAGTTTTGCCAACAGTCCCAAGTGACTCCGGATGCTTTTTGCAACATTAGTCAGTTATGAGAAGAAAAAAAAAAAAAAAAAAAAAAAAAAAAAAAAAAAGATGAAAACTGCTCTTTTAATCTCTACGTCTCAAAATGCTCTACAGAAGAAAGAAGTATCATTATCTCATTTATGCAGATGGGGATACTGGGGTTTAAGGTGCCAGTCAATAGAGTAGGTCTGGACAGGAGCATGAACACAGATGTTTGTCGTGGAGCAGACTGATACTGGGTAATTTGTTTGCCCCACAGTAACATGTTAATATCAGAGCTCTGAGGAACATGTGTTTTGGACATAAAATTGCATTCTTTCATTTAAGCTCCTAATTCAGAAGGGGTCTGAAGACTTTTGGCAATCCCTTTTGTGAGGTGGTTTGTCCAAGGTCATACACAGAGCTAGTGGCAGTTTTAAGCCTGTAGGCAGATATCCTGACTGCCAGACTGGTGCCCTGTTCAATGGATTGCACTGTCTGCAGATAGTCAGCAGCATTTACAGTGATGTTACTGTCATCAGGTTTTCATCATTCTGCTCAGGCAGGAATTCTCTGTTCCTCACTGTAGGTTCCCTACCCCCATCTTCATATGTTAACACTTGAAAACATAAGAAATGGCTCTGGAATGTGAAAAACTTTTATTCCCAGTTTTATGTGTGTAGCTTTCTGAAATACAATGAGGTTGCACTGGTGTAACTACCGGCAGCATTTGGCCAACCACATTTTTATTACTGATGGACAGACATTTTACTTACAACATTTGATCTGGTATATATGGCAACAGAGTAAACAAGGACACTTAGGGAATCACTTATGAGAATCAGCTGCTTTAAAGATGAAGTGCATGTTCATTTATTTCCCAATATGAACAGAACAGAACACAATAAAATTATGTAAATCTTATAAGCACCTTAGTCATAAACAAGCCAGACATTATCTGTCCTTAGTCGTTACTGTTTGCTGTGGCCACTGGAATGGCCAGTTTACACTTGTTTAGTGTCTGGTTTGTATTTTTTAAAAGTTCAGGTTGTATTTTTTATGTTTCCAATGTTTTCACCATCAGTTTGTTTTAATCTGAAAGCTATGATTCCTTGGGTGTCTGCATGTTCTACTAATGCAGCATAAATACAACTCTTTATATTACTATATTTATAACAATAGCTCCTATGGGTTCAGTTTGGAATTATATGCCTGCATTATAAGATTACAGTAGTAAGGGGATACCTACTGAAGGTTATTTACAATCTATCTTTATGTACTCTAGTTAGCAAAATAGCAGCAGAACTTTAATTTTTATTCCTTATGAACATTCAGGAATGTTTATCATTTTACCAATTTAGGTTCCTGCTGCGTTCAGATGTATTAGTCATTTTGTTTAAAGAGATCAAAGTAATAATTTCACTTTTTTAAAAATCTCCTGTTAGCCTACTGTATGGAAAATATTATACTGTGCTGCATCACTGTACTTTCTGAACATGTTTATGTTCTCTGAGTGTGAAGAACATAACTGCCAAATTTAGTAGACCGGGAAAATGGCCGTGCATGCCTCCTGTTTCAGCAAAGCAGCTCAGCACGAGGGGCTGCAGTGTTTGGCAGCAGTGACTGGGACGTTCCCAAGTAGAGGCTTATCCCTGGGGCCTCGGCAGGGGCAATTTTGCCCTGCATGGGACCGTACTGTGGGGCTACAGCCAAGCCCCAAGCCCACGGCACTTGGAGAGGTGGGCTCCAGGCGGAAAGCGGGCAGCCAAGATGCTGAGCAGAGAGCCATCTAGGGTTGGAAAGCAGGGAAGGGCTCACACACCCCACGCTGTGAGTGTTGCCCATCTGCTTCATTGGCTTACCCAGGGCTGTAAGAAAATTCTCAGCTAGTGCAAAGCTTTTAGATGGGGAACCAAAACAATACCAACAGTAGTTGCAGCTGAGGCTGCACATCCTCTGAGTGAAGATTTAATGAATTGGTGTTTTAAGATTAAGAGGCTGAATTCTGTTAAGTCATACATCTGGATCATGCTGCTTCTGGGGGATCTGTGCCTACACAACTTTCTTGTTCCAAAATGGCATGTATATGCTGCCATCAGTATCACCAGGACCTAAACTTGTATTTAAAAGAGCAGAAACAGCTTCTAGCCCTGACAGAGGATCAGAGTTTTCTCAAACCTGAACCCCATGCAAAGCTGTCATGCTCAGCTGCAAGTAGATAAAAGAAACTGAAATGCATGCACTACACTCTTTCTTATCAAAGGTAATAGCTCTGAAATCTGATCATGACATTGTCAGTAGCTAGCTGTCAAAATTAACTGTGTGTCTGTTATGCAAATCTAGCCATTAATGGTTAACATTTCATACACATAATCACAATAGCATATGCACATTCAGATGCAAAATTAATTTCAGTTATATGTTGAGGTTCTTTTAAAGGCAAATTGTTTATTTCTCCATGATTTGCGATTCTAGTAGCGATTAATTGTTAACCTATTCCTTAAAAGAAAAATTCCACTGTATCAAGGGAAAAAACAGTGACCAGAGAACAGATAAATCACTTTTATATGCTTGGAACAGCTGACTTTACACTTTTATTACATTGTTTGAAAAAGCATCTTTTCATCTGGAAGGAATCAGTTTAAAATGTGATTGTCAACACAACTAAAGCAGCTTTCTGTTTAAAATGGCTGCTTGTGAAGCTTAGAACTATAGCTTTGCCAAGATTTTCTTTACAGACATTAGTTACTAGGACCAAGAGATTTTAGATGGGATGTTCACAGGAAATACCTGGCAGACAGCGTAAAATGCAAAGTAAAGCATTTTTATTTAGGTTGTAGGAAACATGTATGTGAAAATGAGCAGCAGCGTTTCAGGTCAAAAGCCTTCTTTTTAAAATAGAAGTCTGTAAGTTGTAAATTGAAGGGGAAAAAAGAAAAAATCCAGATCAATTTTTTCATGTCTTGACCTAACTAATCAGACAACATTTATTTAGTATATTTATATTGACTATATTTAATATTTATTTATAATGGCACAATTATACTGCTCTCTAATCAGCATGTATTTACTTCATCTAACTTAATTTTCTTCACTTGTTACATCTGAAAATAAAGCTTTGTCTCTTTTATGCCAATCCTTCTGATTGCTGTAATCCTCATTTGTTTATTTATATATAATTCTGCTTTATTTGAATCCCTCTAGTATTTAATCTCTAAAATATGCAAACAAAAATTCTATGCTGAAGTACTGCATTCAGTGATAACATATTTTCACTCCTGGAATAATTGTGCTTTACACTATATAAATTTGCTCATAATTTTAACTGTAAATAATGAAGATGTAAGACTATTACCTATTAGAATATGTAGACTTTTTTTTTTTTTTTTAATATGCATCATTTTCATGTTTTTGGGGCAGTTTAGATATAAGATTTCTATAGCATTTTTATTAACAAATTTGTATTATGCAAATGAAAATATAGGTATCCTCCATTTTTTTCCTACTAAAGTACTTTAGCTTTTTTCTTTTTTAATGTTGGAAAGTGAGTAGCATTTTAATGAGAAAGTTTTAAAATGCATTTTTGTTAGGAGGAGAAGCTTTCCCTGGCAGCCGTCTCTGTTGCTGAGATTTAGAGCTGCCGATGCAGCAGTAAGTGCTAGGTACACCAATAATTCCTCTCTAAAACCATCACCAACTGCTCTTCTGTTTGCAATATTCTTTACCCAATTTGAAGGCTTTTTGTGTGCCATGCTTCACATTCTGAAGGAAATTTAGTACACTAATTGCTGAGAATATCTATGCTTGACAATGGAGGAGGAACTGTTCATCTAAATCAATGCAAAAACTCCAAACAAAAAGGCAATGTAATTTGAATATTTGACACTTATATGCAGATTTTCCATGGAATGCATCTTAAATAAAACAAGGTAAAATGGGGAATTAACATTACATATGGAAATATTTTAGAAGAGTATATTTTCTGTATAATGCTAACTCATATTTCAGGGCACATTGCAATCCATATGACTCTGAGAATCAAACTGTGAAAAATAAATAGTCTGCTGGACTGTCATGCCATTTGCCTTTCTCAAGAAAATAAAATTCTAAATACATACGATGTGGGCTTTTTAGCTTTCACGTTCTTTGTTTATGCAATTTTACTCGCAGTCAGCTGTTTTTACCACATAAATAAAAACTTTAATGCAGTGCAAATAATTTTCTTTGATTGTAAAAATGCCTACATCATGAGTACTGTTTGTGTAACATGCTGCATCTTCTTACAGGAGTCCATGCATATAAGCACAGAAGTGTACAGTTGCATTCTCTTTCTATCTAGCATGGAAAGTTCCTTTTATGGTAAAGTAGGCTGACACTCCATAGTAAATTTCTGAAGCTTTCATGCAGCATATGGAGCAGTAACTCTAACTGAAAGATCGGCTCCAGTTATGAATTCCCATATGAATGGGAATTCATAGAAATGCCTTTTTTTTTTTTTTTTTTTTTACAGTTTGCCTTCACTGTTTGTTTGTTTTTGCATATTTTGTCTTTGCCTGAACTTGTGTATCCACTGACTATTAGGCATTGGGTGTCCTAAGTTCATCAAGATTTTTCAGGCATTCTTTTAATCTGATAAATGGATTTTTCCATAATAAATAGACACTTCTTCATCATAGGAATTTGGTAGCCAAAAGTATCCAATCACTGTTCTCTGTAGTAGTTGAACTCCATGGCAGGAAGAAATACTTCTATGCTCCAGATTATTCCTAATGTATGTGCAGGCTCAGATTATTTACTACTAAAACATTTCTTAATAAAAGTTATTTTTTTCATTCTTTGAGTCCCTCATAAAATAATTTTATATCTTGATTTAACAAAAGTCAAGTTTCAACCAATGTATTTTATATGAAAATAAAAAATCCACTCATTTCTTCAAGTAAAAATAGAAATTCAAATAGTCTTCTGCATAAAATACTTTATCAAAAAAAAAAAAAAAAATCCATCGATATTTCAAAAGCTTATTTTTACACCATTTTTGTTGGGAAATGCTGTCTATCTCTGGTATGAATTACCATTTAGCCTATAGGTAATAGTTATTCTTTAGATTGTTACTGTGATTTAAAAGAGTCAATTTTATGGTTAAAAGTAAAACATCAACTAATACACATTTGAGCCTTTCTTTTAAAGTAGTCTTGCATAACATGTCTCTACCTTTCAAAATACAAAAAAAAAAAATGCATAATATTCAGATTTGTATATGTTTATTAGTTTAAAACATATTAAACTATTTCATCTCATTTTTTATCTTTTCTTCATAAATTAAATTTTTAAATTAATTAAAAATCCCTTTAAAATTTTTTGTTGTTGTTTAAAAGTACATAAAAAGCAAACCAAAACCTTCAGTTACATTTCAGAAATGCTGTGGATATTAAATATAGTGTTATGATTTTAAGAATAATAAAATGTCTCCACCAGGATTTCAACAGCTGATATTAATAATTTGTAAATAATAAATATTTTTCAAGGCTGTAATAATATTTTTATACCTCTAGAATTTTAGACTTCAACAGAACAAGAAAATTAAGTGTTTTTATACAAATAACAGTTTTCATAGGCTTTCTCAGAAAATGTATAGTAGTAATTTTATCTAGTGTTGCATTACAAAAAAAGTTAAAGGGATTTAATTTATTCACAAGAAGAATTATAATGGTGTAAAAGATGAAAAAAAGAACTAGTGAGCAGTTCCACACTGGAATAGTTAGCAGTCCTTGAAAAATGCTCAGAATCGATTGAAAAAAGTTGCCCTCAGCATCCTGTTGAAGGGTTCAGGAAAATGCAGTTTTAGAAGTAAGTCTTTCTCAGTTACCATGAGGGAATGCCTGGTATTTTGTGTTTCTACTGAAAAGGATTGGTTTTCCCTTGATTGTCATCAGTTTGCTAGGTTGTCCTGCTATTTAAGCTATTAAAGACTGGTGTGCTGCTTGGTCTCAGGTGATCCATAAAAAGGAATGAAGGCTTGGGAAGGTAAACCATCACCAGACTGGCTCGGTGTCTCAGCCTTCCATGACGGAAACTCTTTGTTAAGAATTGTTGGCAATTGCAGCAGTTTCCAACTGAAGATAAAGAGCCAGCGTTCTCAGATAATGCCCTCGATCACACACCTGATGACAGACTCCTGCATGCAAGTTTTTTCAGGTGCTATGTTTGCTCAGTAATCCTTTGGTGCCAATCTTTTCTAAATGGTGAGCAGGTCCCGTCAGTAATGGACATCAGCCATTGAGCTTGTAATATTTGTCATATATCAGGTTACGGCTTTGTTGCTGCAGTGTGATGAATGGATGCTGTTATGCTTAAAGAATATAAAGAAGTGCTATAAATTTAGCAGTCAGTACTAAATGAGTTGCTACTTTAAGGGCCTGATTCACATCCTTCTGAAATCAATGGAAAGTATGCTGTTGACTTTATGGTCTTTGTATCAGACCTTTAATTTTCTTTATTTTTTAAGAAATGGAATCCAAGGCTGTCATTAAAATAGTTTCCCATTTCTCACTCTATATGGTTTTACACCTAAGTAATAATTTTAATATAAATCTTATACAAGATCATATCCTACGCAAGTTTATATCCTACACAAACAGTTTGATTAAACATGGAGTCATAGAGACAGTTGATCACAGAACCTGATAGGTCACACATGAAAGAATCAAAACAGAGGGCATTAAAAAATTGGTAACATTTTGAGCTGTTAAAAATGAATACAGTCTTATATCTTTTTTTTTTTTCTTCATGATCTTAGTTATTCCTATATCAGATTTTGAAGACAGCTTTGTTTTTATGCTTCACTTACTTGTTGACATTATTCTGGAAGTTATTCTGATTGAAGATAATGTTAAAAAATTATGATGCATCTGTCCTTGTCCAAAGTCTGAACTGTGTTTCATGTGAATTTTGTGAGAACTTCACATAGAATCCATAGCATTTATAATTTATTAAAATCCCTTCTGGCGACAGAAAAAATAATGAATTTCCTTTTTATATTCCAGGACATAAATAAAGCTAGTACATGTGAGGAAACAAGACCAAGTACAGCTCAAAGATATGCAAGATTTAGACCTTGTTTGTTGCTAGCTTTGAATGTACAAAAATGTAAGCTGTTAATTCTAACCACATCCATAAACATTCTGTGTAGTTGCTTACCTACAATTTAGTATGTTTTCTATAGCAACTCCTATTTCAAATGACATAATAGATACTCTGCTTCTGGGAGATACATATCTCATTTACTGTAAGACTGTCATCTTACCATAATATAGACAATAACATAGGCTGCTTAAATGTATATGCATATTTTTAATTGATAAATAATCCCCTGAAGGTCAACCCATAATTACCATAAAACTCCTAGTTTCATACTCAAGGTAGTGGTAGTATTATAAAAAGATTTACTCCCTCCCATTATTTATATATGCTCTCTGTTTATATTATATGATATCTTTTGTGCTACCATGGAGATGATCTAAATCAGATACAAAGAAGAAAAGGAATATAGAAGCTGAAAAAGAGGAAAAAAAAAAAAAAAAAAAAAATAGAAAAGGGAGCAGGCAGGAGAAATACACTGAAATGTCTGTAGTTTCATGAGTTAACACTGAGAGACCTCCTCTAAGAAATACATTCTTAAGAGATATTTGACATAGACAAAATCTGGGAAGCTGTGGTTCTTGGAGGATCGAGAGTTTCATACCAGAAGATGACACAAAAATAGGATAGGAAGAATAAAAACTTCCCAAAGTGGACCTGAAAGAGTACAGTGTAAGATTAAGACAATCTGAAAACTGGAATACGTTTTTTGGTTTATGTAAGCAACAGGATTTATTTTTCAGTAGAGGAAAAAAAAAAAAAAAAAAGCAAATCTGAATGCAGATTACTCAAAGTGCTCC
Source organism: Aythya ferina (assembly GCF_964211825.1). NCBI lineage: Eukaryota > Metazoa > Chordata > Aves > Anseriformes > Anatidae > Aythya > Aythya ferina. The sequence continues at coordinate 41,149,084 of NC_140301.1, forward strand.
AGTCCTGGCTCTTACTGTTTAGATTATACAACTCATTTTAAATCCTGTTTTCCTAAAAAAAGAAATCCAGGATCTTTGACTAGTATGCACTGCTGCTGCTTACCTACTCCTTAGAACATTCCTTGATTCCTTCTGTGCTGGGTAGGTCATTTCATTCAAAATGAAGCTCATATTACCTTTCAGAGCATAGCACGTAAATTTGCTTCTGTCCTGCTGTGTGATCATTATAGTCTGCAGTGCCGTGAGCCCTGTATAAATGCTATACTTTTCCACATTCATTAGTGACCTGTAGAATTATTTAGCAAATTCTTCTACACTACCTTTCTAAAACTTTTCTGTCATGTTGCTCAAACCTGTGTTTAAGACAACATATTAAATTACACAATTTTTAATTTTAGTTGCCCAAGGCTTTAAGATATCCAGCGTGGAAAGCAGAATTTAGACACCTATAAACCTGTCATAAAACTAGTATACATATAATGTGCTAACAGGTGTCTAACAAGCCTTTCTTCATGGAAATTGTTTAAAATTGTTTAAAATTTTGATTCAGCTAAGATTGTTTAGGCAATATTTGAAATGTATGGGCTAGTTATCATCTATTATACAATTTTTCCTAATATTTTTTTTTCTAAAAATTGCAACTCTTTTCACTTGTGACATCTTGTTTTTAATCTTAGGAAGAGTTTTCATTGTCGTAGTGAATGTTGCAGATAGCAATGATAAAACCTGGGGATGTTCAGTAGCATTCCAGCTAACCTTGGATGTCTACATCTAAAGTGATGCATAACCAAAGTTTCTGCTTCTGTGATTCACCTGAGACCACCTGATAAACACCTGTGAGTAGATTATCTCTCACAGGAAGAAGATAATTATAAAGTATTAAATAAGTGCATGTGCAACAACAAAAATATCTAAATGATGCTGCTTGCCCATCACTGAAAAACAGATGAGCTAAGAATTCTGTTAGCCTTCAGGGTTTGCTGCTGACTTCATATGGGTGCCTGATAATCATTTCATTAGAAAAGAAACTAAATTAAGCACCTGTTTAGCAAATCTTTGAAAGCATCCTTAAAAGTGTAATACAAGATCTGCTTTGTCCTTAGAGCCTTCTATGATGCTTGCTTAGCAGACAACCCAAGATCATCCTACACAGGGGATACTTAGGTGATAAAGCTGCCCAGAGTGGTGCAATAAGGAAGGAGTCATGGTCAGAGCACCACTACACATGTACATATTTCTACAAGTTCAACCATGCCAGACCCCAAGGGGACAAAGGGCAAAGTGTTGCAAGCTAAGGTGTGGACAAGGCCCCAGGATTTGGAAAAGGTGAGAAGAAAAGCTACTGGAAAGCTTCTTTGTGAGTTGTTTATTAATAAAGCTACTTATAAAACCAGTCCTGCACAGATACATTTTAACTACACCAGAAAATCTGTACCAATAATTATGGTGTCATGAAAACTGATGCACTATTCCATGAGCAACCTATAAGAACCTGTTTTTCCAAAACGTGATTATTCTTTTAATTTAGAAAATCAAAATTAACCCAAGTTAAACTATTGTTTTTGGATCATACCAGAAAGCTTAGATTTTAAAATGATGAGACAAATAAAAAAGCTATATCCAGAAAAAAAAAAAAATCACCTAAGCCTAAAACTTACATTGTAAGAAAGTTCACTCTGTTGCCAGGTGGAGATACTTCCTAGGCTCAATCCATTTCTAAGGATTTGTATACCATGTCTAAAACAAACCCGTATGTAAAGTATGGTTGTGCTTCGTACCTTGTTTTTGAAAAATGATACTCTAAAATATTTTCCTTTATGCAGTGGAGATTGCTACTTCTTCTGTACCCAAAGAATCCAGACCCTTTGCTAAAGTATGATCTACCACCATTTTACAGACTCTTTGCATAGTCATAGGGGAAGGCGAGTAGAGATGGTAACACTCATTTCACATTTCTGTTCCAACTTTGTGTACTTCAAGATGTGTTTGTCCAGAGATCATGGCCTGTGATTCTGTGATTGTGCATCTGGATGGAAGTGTCATGGCTTCTAATTCTTTCCTTAAACTCTTCATGGCAATAAGTTTATTAAAGAAATCCCTTGTGGATATGGAAAAGGGGAATTGAACCTGACTGTTAAAAGAGGTAACCTCTTTTATGGTTAGCAGGTTCCTCCTGCCATTTTCCCTGCAAAATAGTAGGTGGTTGTCTTCTTGACTGTTAGAGAAGTCAATGTCTCTTTTTGAGGGATGATTGTGAACCATGAATAATAAATGAAAGAAACTGTTTCCCATGGTGCCATATACACAGCAGTAAAACTTGGGATATTAAAGTTTCTGTAGATGCCATGAGTGACCACTAAGCAAAGTGAATCTGAGTCCTGCAGTACCACATGCATGGGAAGCTTATCATTTGCAGCCCCATCTCTGCTCATGAAATAATGTTCTCCTCTGCTTGTTTAAAAAAGCTGTCTGTTAGCTTGAGTCTGTAGAGTTCCATCAGCCTGTTTCTCACCCAGCATTGCAACACCTCAGGTACCTGGGGTTACAACACCTTTGGTTGTTACAGCATCCTGAATTAGATACTTCGTCCTCACTTCTCTCCCCAGCATCCCCTGGGAAAATGGACACTGTAAAAGCTCAAGTGTGCATGTCTACCCAAAGCTGTAGTGAGCAGGAGCTGTGATCAGAAAACAGGCAGGATGTCTTGCCACAGACTTTCCACTTTGAGAGGCTATGGCATGTTATGTTATTGTCCCATAATATATTATAGTTATTATAATATATATATATAATATTGTCCCATTAAGAGTTTCAGTGTTGGACTCAGGTTCTCTGTGACTAAATAATGAAGGACTTGAGGTTGATGAACCACAGCACAGGGCATCCAGTCTGTAAGTAGTAAAGTTTGGGATGCTGTGGGGGTGCCCCAGCATAGTGGGACTTGAGAGGGAGGAGTCCTGGAAACCAAGATAGCAGGTCTGCAGAAGCTGGTGGTGGGGACTGCTGCAGCAGGGGGAGCATTTACAGCCCCTGAAGAGGAATTTCTGTTTTTGCTGGGAAAGAAAACACACTGTAAAAGCAGATCTGTGCTGCAGGGATAGCACTGACTGTAGAAGTAAAGAACAGTGCCTCTTGCCAAGTTTTTATAGACATCATTGCTGAGGCAGTGCAGCAGCATCTCTGCTTATTGTGCTAGCACGTGCATGCAGCCTGGCATGGTTTTAAAAGGATACAGGACTTTAGTGACCCAATAGCATCCCCTGGGACAGTGCTGGCTCGTGTGCAGCGTACTGAACGTGGTCCACTACTGTACAACTTGACCTGATTTCATCAGAGTTGCATCTGCAGCTGCACCTTTGCTGAGATACATAGTAGGTATCTACATAACTTTTAACCTAACATTTTATTGTTCTGAAATAAAGAAAGATCCATTACCTCAGACTTCGTTCAAATTAGGCTATGGCATATGTTTTGGAGTCTTTTAGGCACCAAGTAGTAAATTGAAATACAGGAAAGTTATTTGAGACAATTTCTGTTTCCTGTTTTTTCATGTTTGACCTGACTTATGGAGAACAATTAAATTCGAAACAGGCATTTATGATAGATCCAATCTAGTTGTAAGTACTTTTTGGAACAGTTTTGTCTTCCTTTTACAGTAACGTGCTGATGTTTATATTTGTGTTTTATTATTGGAAGAAGGACTTCAGACATGCCTGATAAGAATGTGATCATTAGTGCTTTGAGTACTCACAGGAAAAGCATTCAATTAATGTGGAAAAAAAAAAAGAGTATAAGAAACTTTGAACATTTCTTTAATTGATTATTTATGCATTTTTCACTAGAAGTTAACCACAATCTTTTTTCAAAAGATTTTTCTTTTTTGTTCTGAGATTTATTTATTTAGCTGTAGGATTTCCTTAGGCATCTAGATTTTGAACCAGATACTTAGCTTTGACCGTGCACTGCCAGTGATGACGACATCAGTTACTGAAGGATATCTGAAATTTTAAGTCAAGGCTACTGAAAGAGAGAGAGAGTGCTTTCATGAGTGAGTAAGCTCATTGTTAATTTCTGTCTAAAGGGGAGTTGTACACAAAAGGCAAATCCTCAGAGGTGATAACAAATGAGTCCTGAGTATTCACCAGCTTCCCAGCTCACAGTAGAAGTATTTCAGCTAGAATCCAATAAAATATTTACAAACATTTCATTCCATTACTACTACAATGAAACACTATTTTTATTCATATCTTAATGTATATCTTTGTTTTAAAAATGCAGCCAATATTGTTCTTCATGATCTTGTACAGCAATGTCATGACATTCCCACAGTGACATTCCTCCCACTGGAGGAATGTATATTTTACTGTAAAGAGATCAACCATTATTGCTTACAGAGTTATGAACTGCACATTCTTGTGATTAGTCATTCTTAAAACAGGGTGCTCTGAACAGACACTGAAAGGATATCCAATAGATACAGCTTCTCACTTACAGTCCAAACATTCCTTCTGCAATTGCAGAAAAGAAAGAGTCCTTTAAAAATTCCCAGTAGTCTAGGAGTGAATCACTGTAAATCTCACAGACTTCTACGACTAGAATAGAAAGAGTCCTGAGGTTACACCTGAAACAGAGTTTTGGGGAGTAACATATTACATTACTGAATGACTCACTAGGCCAGCTGTGTTTATATATATTGTGCAATTAAAAGTTGGTGATCTTTCTCCTGATAACAATGGAGTATGCTGTACTCTGAATTCACAAGTCACATGAAAAAAAAAAAAAATCTAATCTTTGGCCATTGTCCAAAAATGACAATGACAAGTACATGAGCAAGTGGTGATTTGTCTTGCTCAGTCTCTGGAAGACTCCTTTTTTTGAGTTCTGTTATTTACCAAGTAATAGAAATGTTGAGCAATAATCAAGCATAGAGAGCTGACGGTATTAATATAGCATTGACGGACTGGAAACCAGATGGTCTGTCAGATAATGAAGTATTATCTGGCAAGAGATTGTTCCTGAAAGCCAACATCCTCACCTATTTAGCACTCTGGAATGTCGACATATCAGTTACCACATTCATGAGGTGGTATGTGTTGTACTTTAGAAGCTATCCCTATAAGAGGCTTTTTAATTCAAAATTGCTGCCTGATGAGAGGGTAAAAGTGCTATTATTATAGCACAGCTGGATGAGGATAATATATAGCAACATGTGAACCATACATTAAAAATTGAGTTAAAGAGGAAAACATAATAGGCTACATCCTGATTTCTGTCTAACCAAATTTTAGACCAGCACTGACACCAGAAGAAATGACCATATATGCAGTTTGCCCAGAGTTGTATGTTCCCACTTTGTGCCACGTTCTCCTTTGTGCATTTCTGCACCTGTTTTTGGGTCATGGATTGGCTTACTGAGTGGGACAGACTTCTTCCAAAAATGATTTGTATAACCTGTATTGGATATTGTAGCACTGAAAAAGCAGAAAAGGCAACTTTTTGGTCGATTTATGTTATTTAGGTACATTGTTTTATAGGTGTTGAAAGTGAACAATGCCAACAATGATGGTAAAATGTTCCTCCTCTTAAACAGTAAAGTATTTCAGAATATGTGTTACTTATCTTGAAGAATATTATTCCAGATTATTTTCTTTGCATCCAATAGCGTTATATACCACTTTTTCTCCTTCAGGTGAGCAAAGGACTTCCTAGCCATGATTACAAAAAATAAAAACTTATGAAAATATATGAGAAAACTTATGAAAATAAAAACTGTCTGCAATGGACAGGAGTTTGAGCTGATACCGTGGTCAGCTCATTTTCTATTGAGTAATTGTGAAAGCGTTAACAATGGCTCATTGAATTCAGGCTAAAGTTGTAAACTATGGTCTTACTGATAACAGTCTTACCAATTCTCTGTCATCTTCTCTTTAATAAGCCATTTTGTCATGTTGCTTTTCTATATTTTACACTCCACTTTATGCCAGAATCCCTGCCAGTGACCAGGAAAGTATCTCCAAACACTGGGCCCTGTCTCCACAAGCCTCCCAGCTGCCCTGACTCCTGTGCTCTCTGCTATGCCTGCCCAGGTGGTAGCTGCAGCAGCTGGGATTTACCCTATTTGTCTCCAACATCTCTGGCTATTGAGTTCTGGTTTCACCCACATTTGGAATAAACTAGCACTGCCACCAAAGAGGCACTAATCCCTTTCCCAGTTGCTCTGTCCTGTCTGCACACTATCCCTTCTTTTCAGATGGCAAAAAGTCTGTGTCCCTCCCTATGTGATGAGGCAAAGAGGGGGAACCCTTCTGGATTACCACCAGTTTTGTTGTGTGTGTGTGGTTTTTTGTTTGTTTGCTTGTTTGTTTGTTTGTTTTGTTTGTTTGTTTGTTTTAATGCACAGTTGAATATTAGCCCAATCATTTTTCCAGTATGAGACTTCATATGGGCTAAAGTACATTTGTGGTATCCAGTTATCCTGCCCAATTATCTTGGCAGGGTGAATTTTCTGCCTGCCAAGCAGATGACAGAATTCAGAATTTCACTGATGTGAAACTAATACTCTAACATTTGCTGAAATATTATCAGTTAAAGTCTTTTCTTTTTTGTCTTTTTTTTTTTTTTTTTTTTTTTTTTTTCCTCAAGGTTAGTTTGGGAATGCTTCAAAGACATTGTTATCTCTGGAATCAAATTTGTAATTCAGTCCAGCCCTTAGTATTTCTGAGTCAAGGAGGGAACAATAATTAAAAGTGGGAAGAGTTTCAGTTAAATAAAAACAAGGAAGTCACATACAGAAAGTTGAAGTTAAAATAAGCATTTACAGTCAGTATTGTGATTCCTTCCTGGTGAATATTTAATGAAACTGGCAAGTGAGTCAATTAACACGAACACTGGTGGGACAGCAAATTAGAACAGGTATTTGTTGTAAATTATACCCAATTACAAGGTCATCATAAAACTAATTGCCTTTTCATGTAGCCAAATACAAAGTCACGGGGTAATAACAATTCATATTGTATTTGTTACACCAATAATGTAAAGGGCTTTGTCTTGGGAAGCAGTAATACCAAAAGAATTAGTAGTTAAAGATAATTGCATGAACATGAGCTTATAAGACTGTAGTTTGGCAAAAGGGATCATTCAATCTTAAAGTATAAAAAACTGCTGTGTGCAACTAAGGAATACTAAGGACATATTGCCTCTGTCCATGACTTTGGTAAGACAATTGATACAGTACTGAACACTTCAAAGAAAATGTGATGACACTGAATTAAATGATACTGAATTGAATCAACACTTCAAAGAAAATATAGAGATGCTGTAGAAATTTGAGAGCACCCAAAAACAGCCATGGGAGGAAAATGAGCCTTGTGTCATAAAGTTCAAGGGGTTAAGTTTTTCTGGTGGTGAAAGAGAATAGTGAGAACTTACTTGATTGTTCTGTATTTTTCACCTATGGAAATTTTTTTCTGGCACCTATGAAGTCGAGGTTTTTAGACTCATGCCAACCACAGTATCTGCTCATCACAACCAGTACCTGGGAATCTGATCTTTAACAATTCAGCCTTCAAATGCAGTTTCCTCTGAATGTAAAACAAACACTGGAACAATCAACTAGAGGGGTTTTTCTTGGGCACTTTTGCTGGAGGAATATTATCTGAGTTTTTGCAGATATTATTTAATGTAGTTTCCAGATGAAAATGTCTATCATTAAAATGATAGATCCTAAAGGATTCATTCTGAATTTCTCCTCTAGTCTCTTAACTTCTTGAATGAAGCTATGAGAACAGGAAATCTTGCACTGCCCTGAACTTACTATAACACTTGTAGGTTTGCATTATAGTAATGATGGTACTTACATCATGCTTCAGAGCTTCTGCAAGTCACTATCAGGGATCAAGAGGGATTATTTGTTCTTAATGCACAAATGACTATATGCGTGCTAGGGAGTTTTTTTTCCTTCCTTTTAAGCAAGATTGGATACAGATGAAGAAGTGATAGCAAAGATTTGTCCTTTGAGGTGAAAAGGAAATCATTTTGGGGAGTATGATTTGTCTTTGAAGGTTCAGAGTCTTACCTATTTACTGTTCATGGGTGAGGAATTTCTGCCTCAGTCTGGGACTATCAAAAATTCCTTGTTCCAGGCATCCTCTCTGTCTCTTTCTGTCTGTTCCACCTAGCCTGCTGCTCAGATTCTCTACTTTCAAGATCAATGTTGTCTTTAACCTGTATGAGAACAAATATAGCAAGTGAAATGTCTTTTAATCCCCACTGAAAATATGATCAGTCAGCCTGAACAGAATTTCAAACCATAAATATTCATTGTTACTCATCCATCACAAATTTGACATTTCAGCTTCTTTTGCTCTTGTCCTGTCATCTTCACATATATTTCTTTCTTTTGGAAGACTTCAATTTCAGAAGAAGAATTCTACTGTTCCCAGCCACCTTGCATTTCCTTTTTTGAATTCCTCTCTCCACTCTTCAGTGATCTGGCATACAGTGTGGTCATACTGATAAGCATATTAGCACAAATGACTGAGAAAGACTATGGTATAGAGATGGAAACAAGCAGCTGGGGAAAGCTGTGTTGGGAAGATGAAGGTATTTCTTAAAGCAGATACACTGTTGAAGAGAACCTGCCCTATAACAAGCAGTTACTAAATGGAGCTATTAAATGTGTTCTAAATATTTCTAACCCTGTATCTAGTCATAGATCCTCCTTCCTGTGTTAGGCATCCTTATGCTCTTCCTTCCACACTGCTCTGTCCACATACATGGGTTGTCCAGATTATTGCTCTTTATCATTTTCATTATCCATCCTGGCACACTACTTTATGTTTTTGTTTTTGTTTTTGTTTTTTTTCTCCTGTAAAATCACTTAAAGTCTCATCTGAGGCTGAAAAACCCCTGTAGGCTAACTCACTGCAGTCCCAGCCTCATTGCCTTCAATATCCTTGCTATAGTTCTTAAGAATTTAGGGTTTAATTCAGTTTAGGATTTAGACTGAGATATAAATGAAGTCTTACCCTGTCCAATGATTCACTTTGCCAGTCTAAGCACATACAACAAGAACTACTTGACTCAGCAAATTACAAATTTAGTCATCTGGTGGTCAGTGATGCGTTATGCTACTGGAAAGAAAGCTGGTGTTAGGATATTCTTTTTTCTTTTTCCTTCTACTTTTTTTTTTTTTTTTTTTTTTTTTTTTTTTTTCCCCAAAGGAAAGTGTTGGATCAACTCCAGGCAACATTGATTTAAATGTAGCAGGTCGGCAGAAATATTTCAGGGTCTGGGGAGTAAGAGACTATTTCTTCCAGGGCACTCATTCTCACAAGCCTTTCTTTGTAACAAGTAATAGTTTCCTACCATCATTTTAAAGCAAGTAAATGAATCTTATTTTATGCTATAATGTCATTAGAAGAATTTTAACACAAAAGTTGATTGCACACAAATGGCGGACATGATAATGCTAAAATTTTTAATCTTTATTTTTACCTTAGAAGATAAAAATCATGATTACTATGTCTAGTCCTTCACTGAGAGAATCTATTGCTAAGTTTTCCTCTTATTCTCTTCAGCTCTTGTAGCCTACGTGTTATTTGCAGTTCTCAAAATTTTCAGTGACAGTGGGCCAGTCCATTGAATCAGTCCATCCAGTTACAAGAAAATGTTTCCAAATGCTGTGTGTTCTGAAAACGTGAAAACTGAGGAATCAGTGTTTTCTTTAATAACTGATGAAAATAAAATGTTAGTGATTAGAATCTGTGTGGTTTTACTTGATTTGGATGTATCCCACAGAAGTTTAAAAAAAAAAAATTGCCAAAAGATAATCCATTACTGGTGGGTTATTTCCTGGACACTGACATGTGAAAGATCCAAGAACATTCTGCAGCTCCTCACAATTCTGTATGTGTGGAACTGTGCACAGCTACAGATGTTTCCACTGCTGCAGAATTCACTAAAATCTGCCAGAGAATTTGGCCCAGATGTGCTATAGAATTACAATGACCCTAGTAATAGTGAAACTTTAAGCAGCAAAAGCAGCAAACACCAGATGTCCAGTAAAATGGTTAAAACCGAGATCCAAAGCATTTTTTTTACCACATCATCACAAACAAGTATGGAGTGAATAAGCTGAAAATCTCAAGTAATACTTCATTATTCGTCATCTCTAAGCTGATTTTATTTGCTTGACTTGTTGTGATGTAGTGCTGTTTAAGTATAACGTCTTGTAGGAAGGCTGCATTCCCTTAAATAATTTTGAAAAATGAATTAATTAGATAGGTATCTACATTAAACTTAATACAAAGCTGTAGTTTTCTCCTTACCTCCTTTCTGTACTCATTTTACCTTGGAAAGTGATTCTGCCTGCGTGTGTGCTGTGCTGGCTTAGCCGCAGACAGGATAAATGAACTGCTGCTATTGCCAGCTATTGTAGTTCTGCTTTAGCTCAAATGGTAGCAGGCTCGAGCTGCAGTACCAGGGCTCTGTGCACTGCTACATTCTGAGTCTGTATGTGGAGTGAATGTACTTTTGCTACAAATTACAGGTATTCATTACATTATGAGGCACTGCTTTATGCTTTGTGGTTTCTGAGGAGTCCACATGCAGGGCAGACCCCAGAGACAATGGAAAGCATTACATTTCTCTTTCCACTCTCTATTGGTTATTTATGATTTCTTGTATCCTCAAGAGTAAGTTTTATACACTCATTATCAGAATGTACCTTTAGACATTTTTAAGTATCTCTAAACAACAACAACAACAAAAAGTTTCTGTTATAAATCCTGAATCAAAATGTACAATGTTTTTCACGTAAGACTGGTTGTATTTATTAGTGGTGTGTGTGTATATATAAATGCTTGGGGCAATAGACATATGTCAGTATTCATAAGCCAAATTCATTGAAGTGTTTTTGCTTAATCCTTGAATGTAGCAGTAGTATGCTCTGCATTGTCTCTGAATAATTTATGGTACCAACATTTTTTATTTTTTGGGGGGGAACTAAGATCATGGGCTTCATAGATAAAAACTGAAGAAAAGTAGGGAGATGGAGCCACAGGTATAAAAAGCTGCAGGGGTCTTGAATACTTAGAGAAGAAGTAAGGACTATGTAGTCTTTGAAAGAAAAGAAGTAGTTATGTTTTCTAACTTCACATAAATCTTCTTTACAAAAGATGTGGTATAAATTCTATTAAAACTCAGAGGACTAGTTTGACTTTGACTTCAGTAGGAGTTGAATCATTGAAGAAGAGTCTATAGCTTTGTTACTATTACTCACTTTTATCACAGAATCACAGAATCACAGAATCACAGAATTTTCTAGGTTGGAAGAGACCTCAAGGTCATCGAGTCCAACCTCCAACCTAACGCTAACAGCCCTCCACTAAACCATATCCCTAAGCTCTACATCTAAGCGTCTTTTGAAGACTTCCAGGGATGGTGACTCCACCACTTCCCTGGGCAGCCTGTTCCAATGCCTCACAACCCTTTCTGTAAAGAAGTTCTTCCTAACATCTAACCTAAAACACCCCTGGCTCAACTTAAGCCCATTCCCCCTCGTCCTGTCACCAGGCACGTGGGAGAACAGGCCAACCCCCACCTCTCTACAGCCTCCTTTAAGGTATCTGTAAAGAGCAATAAGGTCACCCCTGAGCCTCCTCTTCTCCAGGCTGAACAAGCCCAGCTCCCTCAGCCGCTCCTCGTAGGACTTGTTCTCCAGGCCCCTCACCAGCTTCGTCGCCCTTCTCTGCACCCGCTCAAGCACCTCGATGTCCTTCTTGTAGCGAGGGGCCCAAAACTGAACACAGTACTCGAGGTGCGGCCTCACCAGAGCTGAGTACAGGGGGACGATCACCTCCCTAGCCCTGCTGGTCACGCTGTTCCTAATACAAGCCAGGATGCCGTTGGCCTTCTTGGCCACCTGAGCACACTGCTGGCTCATATTCAGCCGACTGTCCACCATCACTCCCAGGTCCTTCTCTGCCTGGCAGCTTTCCAACCATTCCTCTCCCAGCCTGTAGCTCTGCTTGGGGTTATTGCGCCCCAGGTGCAGGACCCGGCACTTGGCCTTGTTAAACTTCATGCAGTTGACCTCAGCCCATCGGTCCAGCCTATCCAGATCCTCCTGCAGAGCTTTCCTACCCTCAAGCAGATCGACACACGCACCTAACTTGGTGTCATCTGCAAACTTACTGAGGGTGCACTCAATGCCCTCGTCCAGATCATCGATGAAGATATTAAAGAGGACCGGCCCCAGCACCGAGCCCTGGGGGACGCCACTAGTGACTGGCCTCCAACTGGACTTGGCTCCATTCACCACGACTCTTTGGGCCCGGCTATCCAGCCAGTTTCTAACCCAACGAAGCGTGCGCCAGTCCAAGCCAAGAGCAGCCAGTTTCTTGAGGAGAATGCTGTGGGAGACGGTGTCAAAAGCCTTGCTGAAGTCAAGGTAGACCACATCCACAGCCTTTCCCTCATCCACCCAGCGCGTCACTCTGTCATAGAAGGAGATCAGGTTCGTCAGGCATGACCTGCCTTTCATAAAGCCATGCTGACTGGGCCTGATCGCCTGCTTCCCCTTCAAGTGCTGCATGATGACTCTCAGGAGGATCTGCTCCATGAGCTTTCCTGGCACGGAAAGCTCATGGAGCTTTCTTTACCCACGAAAGTGTAGAAATTTGCTTACTAAACAGTGTTCTTCCCAGGAAGAAAAGCTTATCTTAAACCAACTAGTGCATCATGGCACAAAGAAAGTTAAGTTGAACTGCTTTAAGAAATACTGTTTCTCAGGAATTCATAATTTCTCTTACTTCTGAAGTTATGCAGCTATCTAAATAATTTTCAGCTAGTTTCAGGTGATGTCCTTGTGTGAATTTTATAACCCAAGGGAGAACACAAGGCTGTTATAAACGCTATTGAGTTTTTGTACTGTACTGTCATTTTTACACAGTTTCAGTACAACTCATAAATCTTTCAGGCTTCTTTCTTGAACTGCAGGCACATTTTATTAAAGCTCACTGACACTTGCAGGCCTTTCAGCATTATTAATTAACAACAAAGCACAACCCATAGAAGGATCTGTTGTGTTGCATATTGTTTGCATTTGATGTCTTTTAACCTGGTATTACCTCCAGACCCCCAGAGCTCATGACCCCTTCAAACACCTGCTCCTTCAGCATCACCTGCAGCTACAGCAGCAAGCATTGCAGCTTCAGCTCTCTGCCCACCCTTGCCTTGCAAATCTGTTCATAGCAGACTATTTTCTTCAGCAGCAGTTTGCCAAGTGAAGGTTTGCAATGAAACTGGTGTTATGGCTGCTTGTTACCCCAGTCAAAACAAGATAAATGTGTTCTTGTGTCCTGTCTAGTTTAACTGTCTGTAGGGATGGTTTTCACATGTCTCTCTCTGTACAGCACCAGGTGATCATTTAGTGAACTGTTGTTTATACTCACTTTGTAATGGTCTCTGATGATGGTGAACCAGGAAGAAGTGTGATTGCAAATTGCAGTTACACTTACAGACTGTGAGATCATGGCAAACCATACTGCTGGCTGTAAAGGTGCAGTGATAATCTCTGGCTAATGTAGCTGACTCCTAAACACTCAGAGCTGATTGCTGAGCAAGCCTAATGGCATGCTTGTGAGCTATGCAAGGAAAAAAAAAAAATCTCCTTGTCAAATACAGAGAAAATTAGAGATCTATAAGAAAAGCAAGTTTGATTTAAATTTACTTTTTCTGAGATATATAAAGGTATTATGGTATTATGACCATTTCAAGTTATATAATACAGAAAAGTTATACTAAAAAAAATCATGCTATGTGCTGTAAAATAACATGTGTTGCTTTTACTTGGATTGCTGTGTGAAACATTTTGTTCATTTGTAAAGTGAAATACTCTGCATGCTTTTAAAAATAATTTGGGAGAAAGGATTGGTTTGTTTTGTTTATTCAATGCCAAAGTGGCAAAATTTATTTTCTGAAGAGTTCAAGTTGAGAAGGGTACTGGATCAGAAGAATATATTGAGAAAAAGAAAACATTTCAAAAGAGATGTTCAAGTTAAACCTGCTGAGGCAGGTATGCTGCTCAAAGAACAACTTGCAAGTTGTTTTTTTGTGTGTTTTTTTTTTGTTTTTTTGTTTTGTTTTGTTTTGTGGGTTTTTTTTGTTTTTTTTTTTTTTGTTTTTTTTTTTTTTTTTTTTTTGATTCAGTAGTAGCTGCCACATCACCAAGACACAGACTCCATTACTTTAAAAAAAAAAAAAAAAAGTGTCAAGGTTCTTTATAGATGTCTATGTTGTAGATGAAGAGACTATTGACAGGTGAGGCATGACTACAGAAAACAGGAGTAGATCACTAAATAATAATATTAATTAGGACAACAACTTCTACATAATTCTTCCCTTCACACATTTGTCTTTCCTGTAGATCTGGTCTTAGAAGGTGTTTATATATCTGCACCACAATCTTCTAGCAGGTTTTTCATTGGTAACCACACTGAAGTATAACACTGGTCTAAAGCCTTGCAAAATCTTTCTATTCATTCAGCAGTCACCTTTGGTTGGATTTCTTTGGTAAATCTTTGCTAAGTCTTCTTCATTTCTCAGTCATTTAAACTTACCTCATCTGTCATTCGCTTTGAGAGACTCAGAGTGAAGGTTAGTTACCTCTCCAGACAAAGTAATAACATGGCATTATGGTGTTTTATCTTAAAAACAGTGTGAGAAGTACGAGAGGAATGTCATCACAGCACAGGAGGTATTGAAAGTAGAATCAGTTTGGAAGCATTTGTGCAGATTGGCTGAAAAGGGAGCTTTCATGTTCAGAATGTATTGTGCTAAAAAATGAAAATAAATTTGTTTCTATTAACTGTCAACTCTATTTGTTCTTAGATCAGAATAACATTGAGGAAAAGGTATTAATCCATACGGTATTTTTAGGGCGTTTGCACATGGTGCATGAACAATAGGAGGTATCCTTTTGGGCATGGTTCCAGCATCCATGACAGTCAGTGTATAATGAAGGCCTTCATGTGACGGAGTTTTCTTAAACAGTGTAGCCCAGGCTGGAACAAAGGATCAGGGCTGGGTTTCACACCAGCTGCACCACACCAGCTCTCCGTGATGGCATCCTGGATGTGGAGGAAATGATCCATGGCACTGGCCCAATACCTGGCACTAACTGCAACAACTTTCTGCCTTTTTTGAGGAGCAATTTTCTTACTCCCACGTAATAAAATTCTTTCTAATAACTTTCTTAATGAAAAAGTCTGTCAGTGATTTCCCTCATAACGATTAACTCCTCCTGAGTGAAGAGAGGCTTATGACACAACCTGGTTTCAGTGACACAGAGGTACTTTGTCCTTTGGCGGGTAGCTGCCATGCATGTGAGTTTCCCCATGCATCTGTATAATAACACACTTCACTCCCAAAGTACATCTATGCACCACCACTGTCTGTCAGATGGAAATCCAATTGCCAGGAAGTGTATGTATTTGTGATGCTTTTCACTACCTTAGTGGTGCTACAAATACCTCACACTTTGATCTCTGTACATATAAGACTGTCTCATTCTACTGGTGCAACTATCAACAGCATTCCTTTTACAAAATCATGAATCTTTTATGATTTCCTGCTAGAGGTACTGAAAAGGGAGTAAGAAAAATACACTGAAGGTCAAGATACTAAAAGATGGAATTAAATTAATTATTATGTGCATGTATATATTTAATTATACCTTTTTCTTTTTAATGCTAAAAAAAAATCTGCCTTGAGACTTTCTTGAGAAACAGTAATAATATGTAAGTTTTTTAGTCTGTTAAAAACATTATAAAACTACTAGTGTAGTTTTTACTTTTGACTTCAGAAGATCAATATGTTTATGAATCCAAATTACTGCAGACAAAATTTTGCACCTGCAGTTATAGTTGCCTGCAGTTCAGTTTATTTAAGTATCTGCATCACTGATTGCATCTATAAATTAAAAGCATCTAAGTAACCTAAATTACAAGCACAAATAATTGCAGGTGCAAAACCCATGCACAGACAAAATGATCTCTGAAAGTTGGTTCTCTAAATCTCATTGGAAGTTATTCAGTGTATTGTGAAGCTAGAGTCCTCCTGGGAGAGTCACTAATCTATATAATGACACTGAAAGCCTCTTAAATCTCATATTTAGCCAGCAGATGGGAAAGAATACATGTAGTCATGTAACTCCCTGGAGATTACACATGTGGATGTTGAAGAGCATAACTTATTCCAGTGAAGTTTAGCGTTAACTTGCAATCAAAAATTTCCTTCCTGAGACACATTCTTTCTGATGAAATTAAACTGTTGTACTTTTATTGAGTCACTACTGATCTAAGTAGGACACACTCTCAGAGCAAGTACAGAAAATTTTGCTAATCTCATGAATTTTCCTTTAATGAGTCATAGCATCAGTTTAACACAGACAAATGCTGTCAGTCTCTTCCAGAAAACTCATCTAGTTATCCTGTCAACTATTTATTTTATTTTATTTTATTTTATTTTATTTTATTTTATTTTATTTTATTTTATTTTATTGTCAGAAATAGCACAGAGCTACAAAGTGTGTTTTTATCTGGTATCATAACTAAAAGTGAATCATTTTCTTGCATTCTTTACCTTCAATAGACATATGTATTGAGCTACTTTAAAACTGTGACTGCTTCCTGTAGTACCAGTAACAGTAGTACTGTTAGCAAAAGGGGGGGAAGTTAAATTCTCTTCTAGTATTTGAACAACTAAAACTACTGAACAAATGAAACATTCTGCCAGTTCTGACAATCCAAAATGCAATGAAGAATTTTTCTGTTTCAGAAGCTCTAGGCAAAGCTGTTTTGGCATGTCTGTAGCTTATTTCTATTGCAAACAAAGGGGCAGTTACAGGGAAAGTCTTTTGGAAAAGAAAATGCTGTCAGTCATAAGAAATGAGACATGTAGACCCATTCTGCAGCCTAGCAATTTTGTAAGAACCTAGACCATCTGCCAGTGATAATAACACTTCCATTTGCAGCGATTTCAGCGGGAATTGCATCAAACAGACCATGGGTAAAATTACAGAATCACAGAATCACAGAATTGAAGAGGTTGGAAGGGACCTCGAAAGATCATCGGGTCCAACCCCTCTACCAAAGCAGGTTCCTTAGAGCAGGCTGCCCAGGGAGGCATCCAGATGGGCCTTAAATATCTCCAGAGAAGGAGACTGACTCCACAACCTCCCTGGGCAGTCTGTTCCAGTGCTCTGTCACCCTCACCGTGAAGAAGTTCTTTCACATGTTGGTGCAGAGCTTCCTGTGCTCTATCTTGTGGCCATTACTCCTTGTCCCATCCCCACAAACCACTGAAAAGTGGTTGGCCAAATCCCTCTGTCTCCCACACCTCAGGTATTTATACACATTGATGAGATCCCCTCTCAGTCTTCTTTTCTCCAGGCTGAACAGACCCAGGTCTCTCAGCCTTTCCTCATAAGGAAGATGCTCCAGGCCCCGTATCATCTTTGTGGCCCTCCACTGGACTCTTTCCAGGAGATCCCTGTCTTTTTTGTACCGGGGAACACAGAACAGGACACAGTACTCCAGGTGAGGCCTGACCAGGGCAGAGCAGAGGGGGAGGATCACCTCCCTTGACCTGCTGGCCACACTCCTTTTAATGCACACCAGGATCCCATTGGCCCTCTTGGCCATGAGGGCACACTGCTGGCTCACGGTCAACCTGTTGTCCACCAGGACCCCCAGGTCCTTCTCCTCAGAGCTTCTCTCCAGCAGGTCATCCCCCAGCCTGTACTGATACATGTGGTTTTTCCTTCCCAGGTGCAGGACTCTACACTTGCTCTTATTAAACCTCCTTTGGTTTCTTCCTACCCATCTCTCCAGCCGGTCCTGGTCTCGCTGAATGGCAGCACAGCCTTCTGGCGTGTCAGCCACTCCTCCCAGCTTTGTGTCATCAGCGTACTTGCTCAGGGCAGACACTATTCCCTCTTCAAGGTCAACGATGAAGATGTTGAACAAGACTGGACCCAGCACCAACCCCTGGGGAACACTGCTATTCACAGATCTCCAGCCAGACTCTGTGGCACCGATCACCACCCTATGATCACCCTACAATCACCACCAATGATCTTTCATTCATTGGTGATGGGGGCCGGAATGCAAAAGTGTTAAGAAAGAAGAGGCAAAAGTGACACCAAGCCCCACAGGGTGTGCTTTGCTGCTAGGGGACTGCAGAAGCAGAAATGAGCAGTGCTTGTTGCAGCTGGCAGGGTCCTGCCTCTCCACCACGCAGCAGTCACCATCATCCCATATGGCCCAATTCCTCCCTTGGCAGCAGTGGTCAGTCCAGCTTTACAGCTCCAGGCACTTGCATTGCACTCTCCCCAGCAAAATGTGTCCCACAAACAGCTGTTGCCTGCTTTGCCAACACAGACAGCTGCTCCAGCATCAGGCCACCAGGCTCAGCTGCTGATGGGTGCTGGTAAATGGCTATACCAGCTGAGGACTCAGCCTAGAGGCATGCCAGGGTGTGGGTGTCTGAATGACTGACCTACTCTGAACAGCTTATGGCAGTCGTTTCTTTAATTAAGCACATTTTCAATTAGTTGTTGTATCTGAAATAGATTTGAGTACTTAGATGTTTAAAAATCCAGATAAATTTTACTTAAGTGCATCTACTTAAGCAATACAGGATAATAATGTACACTTAATTTATAATCATATTCAAAACAAAAAGTCAGAACAAAATGTTTTTGTTTTTGGTTTTTCACACATGGAAAACTGTTGAGGCTATGTTGTCCATTACATTGCAGGGCTTTAACTTTAAACTTCACCTTCCTAGGTGTTTCTTTTTTTAAATGCTTAGGTAGAGTGAAACCCAGAAAGCATACAGGAATAAGTAGTATGGAGGGCAATCATTTGAATAGTGAGAAATTCTAACAAAGATCCCTTTTTCTACTCCCGCTTTTTGCTGCCATAGACACGAGAAAGGAAGGGGAAGGTATCGTCTTTCCCTCTCTTGAGGGATTTATATTTAGGTGTGTCCTGTAACTCATTTAAATTCAGAGTGTAGACTAGAAAGCCAAAAATTAGCAAGGATTTTGAACAAGAGATTGAGAGGTGATTAAAAGTCATGGAAGAAAGACTCATTTCTCAGTAAGAATAACAAAGTCACATGGATGATGGATCATAATAACTTCATAATCTGACCCACATGCAGTAAATATGGTGATGACTGTCATTTTAAATAAGTGAGGTAGGTTGATGTTGATTATTAATCCGTTCCTTAGCCAGTCTGATTGTTTCTGAGCCAGCTCCTCCACTGTTTAGTATTTTTCTGAAGTATCTTAAGAGTACCTTTCACTGATGGTCTCTTCCTTTTTAGCCAGTCACATTTCATACTCCACGTTGCCTTAACTTATTTGAGGGATTTCTTTCCTGAGTCAGTGTACTTCTAGTATCCTTATAGCTGGACTTTTCGTCTTCTTTTAACATATAGTATAACATAAGTGTTACTGCAGCCCCATGGTAACATATAATTCTGTATTACTTTTACTTGCTGTGAAAAAAAAAAAAAATGTTTTCCTTAATTCCCATGTGTTTTAGCCAATGGTGATCTAGATAAATGAGAGTTCAGTGAAGAAAAAAAATAAATATGACGTGAAAATAAGTACCTAGTATTTAGTGCTGATGTCTAAAATGGCAGGTATCTGTATAAGAGGCATAGATACAGAAATATATTTGCATAATAGAAATTCAGAAGCTAACTTGGATAAGTATGTCATTAATAGCTTTCTCTGAGGTTCCTGTAGTGACATGTGTTTAACATTTGCAGTAGGATAATATACATAACATACTTCACAAGAAGAAAAAAAAAAAAAAATTGGATAGCAACAGAGTGTTGAAACCTGGTTTTCTATGAATGTTTCCAACCTTTAATATCTTTTAAAGTATGCCCAGCTCCGTGCCTATTCCTGCTGAATGACACCCAGACTTCCCTACAGCATACCTCTTCAGATGGGCAAACAGTTGTAGGCATAGCGATTAGGATGAACTACATGTGTGACAATTGGCTAGTAGGTTGCTGCTCTCAAAATAAATAGCTAAATTGTTTGTCCATTTTTCGCAGCAGGAAGTACTAATTTGTGTCTGTTTTCACTAAGCACTTGATAGTTTTCCTCTAACTTCTGGGAATTTAAAATCTTTGAAATCTCCTGTTAGGTCATCATAAAATTACTTCACACTACTAGCATATAATAAAGTCATATTGGCCCATTTTCAGTTGTTTTACCTTGTGATAGTAATAAATTCACATAATGTTACATACCACAAGTATCTTTCCTTGGTATAAATAAAATTTTAAGCAAATTTTGTTACATTCAGGTATGTGTTCTGATTTTTTATTTTTTTTTTAAGAATATCCAGCCTTCTGCCAAGCATGTCTTCAAAATTCCTTCCCTTTGTTGAAAGAAAAATTCTTGTAAAAACAGAAAGTTGTGCATTCCAATTAATATAACTGACATGATCATGAAACCTAGGTCTTTTATTTATACTTGGGATAATGCAGAGGTAATGAAAGTAGAATTGGATCTAAGAGGTATTTTGTTTCAATTATAAAACAATGTGGGTAAGGGACTTAGATTTGACAGCAACAGGAGAAAAGCAATATTGTGTTCATGCATTCAATCAGCTTTATTAGATCCTTAAAGGAAAAATTATGTGAAAGAGAGGAAGAAAACAACAAACTAAGCAAGATCCCAATTTCAGCATAATTTGAAGAAAATAACTGATTTGGGTTGGTTGTCTTGCCAGGCTGAATGACTCAAGGCTTCCAAACAAGAAATGGAAACCAGAAGGATAGCAAAAGCCTGAAAGAACAAATTGAGAAGATATGATTGACTGTAATGTTTCAAAATCAACTGCTGCAAAGATGAGTTTGGGCTGTTGCCCAGAATACAATTGAATGGTGATGTTCATTTAGACCCTTATTGCTGAAACAAAATAAGATGTAGCTGTGTTTCTGTTAGAGATTTACTTGTTCTTTCCAATGTTTCTAGCTAGGGATATGATGTCACATCCTCTCTCTTCTATCACGTGCTGCAGTGATTGCTGCTGCTGTTCCATAATTTTTCTGAACACCGGTTTTCTGTAGGAAGGCCTGAATCCAGGTGATAATATCTTTCAAATGTGAAATGTCATCACCATTCATTAGTTGACTTTGAAAAATGTTATACACTCTGTGCTAACTCAGTGTTATTGACCAAGGAAAAAAGAAGTATTATTGACCAAGGTAAAAAGAAGTATAAATCTTTGTGTGTAGTATGTACTTTCTGGCTGACATGAGAACCATTTAAGTTTCTGTTATCATCATGCTAGATTTGAAAAATAAATACATGTAAATAGCTAATTCTGCAAAATTTCAAATAAATAAGTCCTTAATGGGCATGATTTTTAAAGCATTATTTGGAAAAGCTGAGGGCAGCTGCTCCACCTCAGGAAGAGAATTTTCTATATGAATTTGTGCTTAATGCAAAAGTTTATTCAGTTGACAAGATGTGGTGATGAGAAGAGATTGTGTTTTAGTTGCTTATTCCTTTCATCTCAGTAACTTTTCTTTGTAACCTTTTTTTCCACTCTTATTTCAAGTGAGGTAAAAAAAAGAAAGGGAAAGAAAAAAAAAGAAAGAAAAAAAAAGCCACATTTCATAATTAAATACTGAACTAGTCTTTACCATGTTTACTGAATTACATATTGCATATACGTATGTATATCCTCAAAGTTTTCATGTGTTTTTAGATTTCTAAACTTAATGTGTTCCATAGGAATAGACCTTAACTCCTTCCTGTCTGTTTTTCACAGTGAAATATGCCTCCACAGAAGAAAAGAGAAGTAAAGCAGTGAAACTCAGTTGTAGGGTCAGCTGCTGAGCTCTGCACATTCTCCTCACTCACAGTGGAGGTTCTTCTAAGAGAACATTGTTGTGCTGGCCTTGCAGCAGATCAGCTTTCACATAACATGCACAGTGATATCTTTGCACATGTATCTTTGGGTCAGGGTGGCCAACCTGGTGAGGGCTTTAAACCAGGGAAAACAGGTGAGGGTGAGAGCTACCAGCAGACTTGCAACAGAGAGGATGGAGCTGACAAGCAAAGGGCCTGGGGTGATGGGAACCAAGAGGGACAAAAAATCAACAGATCAGGGTTTAAGCTATTACCTCAAGCAAAAGAGCATTTTCATTTAAGCAAGGACATACCTGCAAGGCACTATTATGAGCATAAATAAATAGCACAGACCCTGACCCTTTCTGGGACATCAGCATTCCAGGTTCCCTGAAGTGCTAGCTCTCTCAAGCGTTAAAAGTGCTGCCAGCAGGTGAAGGGAGGTGATCCTTCACCTCCACTCCGCTCTGGTGAGGTTGCACCTGGAGTACTCTGATCGGTTCTGGGCTTCCCAATACATGAAGAGATATGAATTTAGTGGAGAAAGTCTAGCAATGGCCACAGAGATGATTATGGGGCTGGAGCATCTTTTATATGAGGAAAGTCTGAGAGAGTTGGGACTGATAAACCTGGAGAAGAGGAGGCTTGGGGGGATCCCATCAATATCTCTAAATACCTGAAGGGAGGGTGCAAAGAAGATGGAGCTAGGCTCTTTTCAGTAGTGCCCAGTAGCAGGACAAGAGGCAATAGGCACACAGTAGGTTCTGTCTGAACATCAAGCAGGATTTCTTTATTGTCAAGGTGATGGAGTACTGGCACAGGTTGCCCACAGAGGTTGTGGAGTTTCCTTAGAAATATTCAAAACCTGACTACACATGGTCCTGGGCAACCTGCTCTAGGGAGCCCTGCTTGAGCAGGGGGCTGGACTGGATGACCTCCATAGGTCTCTGCCAACCTCAGTCATTCTGTGACTCTGAGATTCAGGAGCAATGGATAATTGTTGTACTTTCAGTTCCCATTTCTCTAGAATTTTCAAACAACCCACAGCCTAGCCAGATGATCATCTGAATTGCTGCTATTTCAACACCAAATATGATAGAATGTTGTTACTTTTAGACAGAATTATCTGCCTCCCAAGACTGCTGAAATGGCAGATCTGTTGCTTTATTCCTGCTATATCCTTCTGCTTCACATTTTCTCTGGAGTTTCCCTAAGACCTTCAGAGATCACGGGAATGTTACATTTATATATTCAATAACTGCATATATTTCAGTATATATGAAGGCTACACTAAAAAAGCAACCTGTACTACTGTCTAGGTAATGACGCAGTGGGATTCTAGAACTAACAGAGTTGTTACACTGCATATTCCTCTGCTTATTCATCTTTTAGTAATGAGAAAATCTGGATGAAGTTCAGGTCTCACTTCTCTGTAGCGAAAGCTACACTTATGAGTAGAGCAGTGGAGTATGTTTCATTTTCCATTTCCAATCATGCTGGAGTACTAGAAATTCTAAACAGGATGCCTGTTGTAGATATGCTTACAGAGTTTTAGATTGAGCTGAAAGGAAGAAAGTGTTTATGGGGATCTGTGTTCTTGTTGCTGATCCTACTTGGACCTCAATTTCAGTTTGAACTCACATTAAACTGTATGAATCACTTGTGTAAAGTCATTCAATATTTCAATAGCTTGCTGAATCAGCAAGCGTAAACTGAATATGTATGAACTGTTAAAGATTAAGCATGGATCCACTGTATCTATATCACTATATCAATATCTGTGGATACGTATATCTATCTGTATGGTTATATCTATATCTACATCTGTAGGGGTACATATGGTTATAGATATATGTACATAGTTAAGTATCTATATATAGTTATGTTCCTAAGTTGAGGCTTGGGGGAAATTCAAACATCTAACTCCTTGACTGAATTCCTGAAATCTCTTATCCAAGGGCTTTCAGTATTCTTGTCATGAAACCATCATTGTATAAAATGTTCAACATTTCTTTTCAGCATGGACTGGAATCTGTACATTGCTCACTTCAGAGGAAGGTTAAATGATATTCCCACTCTGGAAAGTCTTAAAAAGCCTAAATATTTTATTTACATGGGAGCAGCTTAGGAAGAGGACTTCAAAGAAATGTTAGAAGAAAGGTGAAAAAGATGATAGAGAATTTGTGTTTTTTTTTATAGTCAGGTGGGGAGCATAAACTTAATCAGTTTCTTTTGATGTTCACAGGACAACTATAGGAGATTCTGTTGTGCTTACTCTTCTACACCCTGTAAAATTATTCCACATAATAGACTTTTATAAAACTGAATCTCAACCTTTAAATATTTCAAAAGGATAAAAACTTTGCTTTAAAAAGTGATTTTGTCTATAGAAAGTTTACTTCTTACAGGGAAGAAAAATATGAGCTCTGAAGATGATAAGTTTTAAGATATACCTGTGTTGGCTGGCAAGGTACTTTCTTGCTCATCGCATCAGACATCATTCTGAGCTAAGCACTACCTAGGCGATGTGGAGGCCTAGCAAACAGAACTACATCTGCTCTTAGCTGTGGTTCTTAAGAACTACCTGATGTTTAGACATTTCCAATACCCAACCTTATGTGTCCACGCTGGTCTTGTAAGCAGAACTCAGGCTGTCTTCAAATACCACGTGTCCTTGTAGCAAGACATAAAATTATATTAAAGTATTATATATTATTATATATAAAATGTTTATATGTAATTATATATATGACATATATATATATTTATATATATATATATTTATATATATATTATATATAAACTTTAGATACTCCAATGCAAAGTGACACAACAAGTTGATCTTTAGCTTCAGACCAACTCCAAAAGACTGCAGCTATTATAAACTGAAAGTGTACCTCAGCAAGATACTGCCTGAATGTTTTTTCCAAGACAAATTACATGTATTCTGTTATGTTTCTGTGAACAGCTAATTTGTGTTTAAAATTAAGTTGTCATACAAAGGTTATTTCATATATTTTCAAGCATATGTAAAACTAAATTTTAAAAGATGCCTTAACCTAGTATCTGAGATGAGCATGCAGGTTTTGTATGTAACTTACTGGTCGCAGTTTTTTTTTCCCAAAACAGTATGTCATGACTTCAATTTTAAATATCATTGCAACGTTAAGAAAATTAATACAATTAAATAATACTTCCTTTTCATTTTCAAATGAAATAAATAATACTTCCTTTTCAAAATTGTTCTTCTTTTTTTCAATATAGTTACTTGTTTACTCAGGAAAAATGGACTGAATTTTTACTTATTCATTACTTTATTTTGATTGTCTTCTCACCAGCACATGATAGAATAGGTAAAACATTATTTAGCAGGCAAGCAAGCAAAGAGCATCACTATTATTTGTATGCTTAAAAATGTTAAAATGTTAGTTGCTTTACATAAAAGTGAAAATAGAATTGGTAGTATGGCAATGAACTGTTATTTATCCATACAAAAATATTTTCCTTTTTTTCTTCAATAGATTGCTTGGCTTCTACAAGGGAATACTCCCTCCCATCTTAGCTGAGACACCCAAAAGGGCAGTGAAGGTAAAATAATAATAATAATAATAATAATAATAATAATAATAATAATAATAATAATAATAATATAAACATACTTCCCCTTTTAAAGTAGAGAGAGTGTCAGCTCTAAAATATTTTATTTCTCCTACACTGATTCTCCTACGCATTAGATTCTTAAGCTTTGGCAAATTGATTCTCTGATTTTTACAAGGAGGAAACTTTCCTGTTGAACAGCACAATAAAAACTGTTCTTGATTAAGAAGTGTAATATAGAGCTTTAAAATTCTAGGCTATATTTGCTAGGCTATAAATATATAAACTGTTACTGAAAAACAAATTGTAATTACAAATTGCAATCAAACTTTGCAATAAGCAATGTTTATAACAGAGTACTAGTACTTCAGATTTTAGCCTCATAATTACCTCTAATATCGACATTTTGTTTTATTGGAAATGCCTGCCAACTTACCAAACAATTAATACTCAGAATAGCTTAATAAATGAAGCCTTTAAAGAAGGCACTCCTGGTAAGCACTTACTAAGTAACTTGAAGTAGTAGGTTTGAAGTGCTGTCTGGAGTTTTCTGGTACTCAAAAGAACACTGCTCCATACTCTTGCTTTCTTACATATTGAATATATTAGTGGGTACAACTTTCTAGCATGCAAAGAATTTTTTATTCCAGCTCTCTTACACTTGAACTGGATGCTAGCCTATAACAGTGTATTCAACATCAAATGTTGATCTGATTTTCTTTATTATCCTCTATTTCAACTTCTGGAACATTATTTTAGTAACACTCCTAGGCAAAGAATATCAATACACCAATTTTTTCAATTATGAAATGCAACCCTTTTTTTTAGTGCTACTAAATAAACATTTCACCTTACAGTTCGAAATCTGCCAAAGCATCCATGGTGTTATGAATGAAAGTTTGTCTTTTACTTCAGAACTTTGAAGTTTTCTATAGTTGCAACAAATATGTCTTAAAGCAGTTACTGTACAGAATGTCTTGATCTTTTTTTTTTTTTTTTTTTTTTTTTTTTTTTTTTTTTTTGTGTGTGTGTGTGTGTGTCTTTCTAAAAAGACTGCATATGATCCTGGGCCTTAGCCTGCAATTAATCATTCATGTTCCAATTCCTTTACGGAGGAATAATATTTGTATTAAGTGCCAGGATGTGACCTTGTAATAGAATCCTAAAGGAGTTCTGCTAATGTCATCTTGTTTGCATTAGCATATAGATGCCAACGATATGTGTCACCTATCTCAAAATTATTTAGTACAACTAAGCAAACTGAATTTCTATTTA
The DNA here is from genome assembly GCF_964211825.1 of Aythya ferina. Lineage (NCBI taxonomy): Eukaryota > Metazoa > Chordata > Aves > Anseriformes > Anatidae > Aythya > Aythya ferina. Next base: position 41,175,905 of record NC_140301.1, read on the forward strand.
ATAGCAAAATGGCAGTGAAGAATAAATGGATGATATTTAAAAGCTTCCTAACTTGTTCTCTTCAGACTGTAATGTCTTCTTTTTCTCTTCGTTGCATTTCAGTTGGAACAGCTCAAAGTCCATCTGATCATGTATTTTAGATTCCAGCATATTTGTAGTTAAAATACAACCCCAACTTTGATTTTTCTCCTACCATCTTGAGTCTTTCAAAAATCATGGGTCACTTTCTTTTACTCATGTTGATTAAGTCAGTTTAAACCCCACAATATTCAATATGACTGTTGAATCATAAAAACATTTAAGTTGAGAGATCTCTGTGGGTCATCTGGTGAACGTCCTGCCCAAAGCATGGCTGACTTCAGGTTAGAGTATGTTGCTCAGGTACCTTGTCTAGCTGAGTTCTGAAGATCTTCAAGGATATAGCCTCTCTTTGCTCCTGCTCTAGTGCTTAAATGCTCTCACTGTGAAGATTTTTGCTATATATCCTACCCAAATTTCCTCTGTTTCAACTTTGCCTATTGCCTCTTGTGCTTTTGTAGTGGTCCTCTGCGAAGTTTCTGTCTTTGTCTTCTCTGTAACGCTGCTTCGTATGGTGGAAGGCAGGAATTAGATCCCCTTAGCCTTCATATCATCAGGATAAACAAATTCATTTCTCTCAGCCTCCTTTTATACTTCATAAGCTCATGACTTCTTAGTGGGATGCTTTCTACTTAGTTCTTGAACATTTACATTAGGACCCAGTATTTTTTCTGAAATCTTGAGAATCAGATTTAAATGCTAAACATGCTTTCAAATAAATCATTGAATTCTTTAATTCTTTACACTTTTATTTTAAATTTTATAGTGTTCCAAAGACACAAACAGGACTTCACTTTATCTTGAGATATCGGCTATATTTTACATTACAATGGTTCAGTGAAAGGATAGGGCATTATAGTTAAGTGATTTTAAGTTCCTGGATACTGAAGCTATTTAATGTCAGGTGTTATCTGCCAGCACAATTTCTAACATCCAAAGTGGAATTTAAATCTTTGCTTAGGCCTGAAGAGAATTCAGCTTGGCTAAAATTTCCACTAACCTTCTTTGGATATGAATGTGAAACAACACTGGAAAGCCACTGCTTTCTTTGGTTATTCTCCACCTTTTATTCTTCTAATGGTTTTCCTCATTTTAACAGGCCCAAATATGCGTCTTGTCTGCTGCCAACCTGACTAGTGAGATTTAGGGTCATGGAGAACTACATCAATGACTATGGCATTGAGGTCTAAGGGAAAAGAAAAAAAAAAAGTAGAGAGGCAATTTCTCAGACTTGGTTTGTAATGAACTCTTTTGAAAACTTCTAGATAAAGTGTCTTTTATACCTCATGAAAGCGTACAGAGAAGGGGCAAGGCAGATTTTGTATTAAGAAATTTAGTTTTGCTACTGGAATATTGTATTTACATGGCATGGTTATTTGATAATGAATATAAATCTGATAAAATGAAGTTACTTAGCCACAGTTATTCAGCTTTAATGCTAAGTGTTGAAGATACAGGTTCAGTTTTAGGCAAGTAGGTTCTCATGTATATATTGCTTTTTTTTTTTCTATATTTCCCTTCTAAAAAAAGAAAGCTGGTATTTCTGGAAAACGAAAAGTCAAAGTTTATAACTTTATGTTAGACTGAACTTGGAGGAAAGTGATGATGCCAATACAATGGTTAACAGATGAACTTTTGGGGCAAATTTATATTGTTCGTGCATTCCCAGACATCTTGTTTCAAGCATATATTTTTACCTTAGAGTTATTGAGACATCTGGTAAGTAGTCTGACTGTTCTCTGAGTATTAAAGTGTATCTTTGCCAGATGGACAATATTGGTTATTCTATACACAAAAGCATGTTTTAAATACATTTATTGTGGGATTTTTTTTTGCACAAAGCTGTTAACTTAATAAAACTGTAGAGAAAAAGACAAATTACTCTGTTTTTAAAAACAATTTTGGCATACATATATAATATAAACCCATATGATAAAGTTGGATACTTTTGGCAAAATTGTATGTATACTGGCCACTTGTATACCCAGCAACATCTATATTGATCCTTTTATTTATCTGTTTTCTTTTTAAAAATTATATGAGGCATAGTTACTATTATCTCATTATTTTATTTATGACTCTAGGAAAGTATTGATTTTTAAGGTAAAAATTTTAAGACCAAAAAATTGCTAGGTAATGTATTTCTGCCTTTATTACAACCATTTTACTGATCTGTGACACTATGGAAAACATTAAGGAATACCAGAAATTCCATTAAAGGTTAGGAGGGTAACAATGAGTAGAAAGATGCTGGACAGAGAATAAAGCAAACTTTGCCTCAATAAGAAATGAATTTCATTTAGAGAAGTAATTCACCTACCTACAACTGACACTTTCCAAAGATTTCCTTTTACCTATAAGTAAAAATAAAACTGAAAAAATATTACACATTATGGAAGAAGGAATACCTCATTATATTTTAGTTATCCAAGATGTATCTACAGTCTAAGTAACACTTCTATCTTTTATTATTGTTGCCAAGGCCAGTACAATGATTTTAAACATATTTGCAAGATGTTTGCAAGATTTGTGTTCAATCTCTACACAGGGCAATTACAGTCTAGGCTCTGGTTCTAGGGCCTTTTCTGCAAAATTTTACATAATACTTATTGATTATAAAAAAGTGTATATCCACTGGCCAGAGTATTAGTCCTTCAAGTTTCAGGATTTAACATCTTAATTTTACATTATAGAAGTGTAATACACATTCACCCCTTTTGTAAATATGGTGTTGTTATCAACTCATTAACATCTATTTCTCTGCTGGTTTTGGCAAGATTCTAGTGACTTTCCAGATGAACCAGACCTTGACTGAAGAACCTTACTGAATTAGCCATAGGACAGGGTTATAAACAAGCTAAAATGTCAATTTAGTGCTCATTCTATTTCTTTTGGTTTATGGAAAGGATGTTTTGTTCTGATAGGTTTGTGATAACTGAGCCTGAGGGACTGAGGATGTCTTCTTTGGATGAGACCCAGCATAGGTCTTTCTGATTTGCCCAAAAAATCTATTCCCTTATGTTTCTTAAGATTCCCACATCTCTGTTGGCCTCATTTCCTATTGCCTTTTTCTCATAGTGAAACAGTATGTTATATTCATGCTAGCTGATATGTGAGTGTTCATGGTCTCATAGACGGGAGTGAAATGCACAGACTTTCAGTGGATCCCACCTTCACTGTTCACAGTTTCTTCAAACTTCACAGTTTCCTCTAAACTAACAAAGTGGTACAGATTAGCTTTGGAAAGTAGCCAAGAAAGTAAGAGATTTTAGTTATTTATTTTTGCTATATAGGGATGAGACAGCTCTTGCTCCAGTAAATATCCACATGTGTTTATGCAGTCCTGGTGAAGCTGTGGCATGTTTTTGTTGTTCAGTCATGTAACACTGGACATGCCATGTAAAAGCCACTTCCCTTTTGCACACAAAATAGTGAATACTGGATAGATAGACAGGAGTCACAAGTAGGGAGCTTTAGTTCCAGGCCTCACAGTGTTCCTCCTGTGAAAATTACATGAAATAACACTTCCAGTATCTAGTTTTCCCTGGAACTCAAATATCTACTCTAACCCACAAGATTTTCTGCTATCCTCATTCATCATGCTCTAGCCTCCTTTTCACTGCCCTCAGAACTATCTTATGTGCCATCAGCCTGAAGTGCTTTTACAGTGGTCTCATACATATTTGCTGAATATGAATTAGAAATAAGATGGGCTTCAGGGTGTCTTGGTGTTCATGGGAGCGCTGGACTGGAGAGGATCTCTTAGGTCAACAAGTCTAGTCTGCTGCTGCTCTATGTTTACCTTTCAGAAATTTATCAAACTCTCTCTAAAAAGTAATTAAGAACCCTCCTATTGGAAGATTGTTTTAAGACCCCACTTCTTTGCCTGTGAGAATGTTTCATCTTATGTCTAGCCACAATCCACTTATGAGTACTTTATACCCATTTATACCCACTTTTTGTTACATCTCTCTCTCCTTTCCTTGTTTTTCATTCCCTTGCAGCTTCCTTTTTTGCTAGACTAAACATGACAAACATTTTTTCTCTTTCAGTCTTCATTCTTAAAAAAAACTTAAGTTCTCCTTAGGATCCTGGCAACCGTGTTTTCAGTATGCTGTAGTCTGAGTTCTCTTTTTTTTTAGCAAGGGTGGCCAGGATTGTATTTGAGAGGACAATTCTGCTTTGGTTTTGAGAAAAGCCTTCCCCCTCCCCCCCCCCCCCCCCAAAAAAAAAAAAAGTATTCTGAAAATTAATGGATATGAAAGTGAAACACTATAAAAATCTACAGACTTTCTGTCTTCACAATCTGCAATTACATTTTTCTCATTAAAAATGTGAAGATGATTGCAATATATTAAATATGAGGGTGATTTCTGGTGGCAAATAATAGTATCTGCTACTACACTACTACATTTATACAAGTGTATGAAAATTAGATGTTAGAGGAAAAATAATAAATTGGAAACAAGAACTATATGTTGTAAGTGAACTCTTACATAAAACCTTAATTGCATTTATGCTGCTGTTGTGCACAATATACTAATAAAATCAGTTCTGAAGCCTAATCTACTATTGCACATCAAACACTGCTACAGAGAGCATGAAAAAAAAAAAAAAAAAAAAAAAAGTAGCTTACGTTTCTTTGCAGAACTTCATGTGGCTACTCAAGATATGAGGTAGTGGAACTTCCCTGTAGTTTGGTTTTATTAATTTGTATAATTAACTCATTTTTTTTTCCCATGCAGTCTCAATCTAATTTTCTTTACAGTTTTTCACCTTTGAACAATACAAGAAGCTATTAGCATATGCATCATTACCACCAGGACTGGTATGTATGGATGCGACACTTCATGTTCTGATTTAATATTTATATTCTGAACAGTCCCATCTGTTTCTTCCCATATTAGAAGCAGCCCAAAAAATAAAGGGGTCTGGTCAACCAAATCACAGTTTCTCAGAACAGACTTGTCCCTTGAAAACACTGATAACATAATCTGCCAAAATGATAGTTACATTAATTTTTATATCAAATGCCTTAATAATAATGTCATAAATAAATGTCTTAACATTGTCAAAGTGTTATTGACAGTCACCATAGAAGAGTCTGTATGCAGCTTGTCATTTTTCAGTCTTGCAAAATAAAAAGTTGAACATTGTCAATATTTTTTTATTCATGTGATAATATCTCTTCCTTAGATGTAAATATAATGCTATTCTGCAGAAAGTGGAAAGAACAAAGATTAGAGTCCTGTGGTACAACATCACCTTTTTTGGGGTAAAATATGCTGGAAACTTGTAAATATGCCATAGGTGACCAAAAGCTGCTCCAATTCATCGAGCAGATGCAGCAGCCACCAGACTTCCCAGCATTCTTGTGTGTTATTTGGTGCAATACTTGGAGGCATTTTTGCCTCTGAGTTAGCCATGGTAGTGAGGGAAAAGATGATTGAGAGGGATTCTGGTCTAAGCTACACAGAATGATTCTAGGTGATTCAACAGAGCTCTCATCAAGATAACTTCTGCTGTTGAAAGACAGATGCATACATTAGTATCAGCTTCCTCATGGCTTCCTGCTGGTTGATGGTAAAAGGGATAGGTTATGTTCCCATCCTACATTGGAAAAATAGATCTGCTGGTAACATGGTAGTACAGCTGGAGGCAAAGGCACTATGGCTGGAGCTTGCTGCTACCCTTCTAATTTACAGGTACATTCTGTACCTGAGCTCTCAATATTCCCAAGTCAAAACTCTCTGTATTGAATAAGTTTTTTGTCTAAGTATTGTTTTTTCCTTACCATTCGTTTCCTTGAATTTCAGCAAATACGCTTATTGCATTGTGGACCTGGGACTCTTTACAGCCCCTAGAAAGTTTAGAGACAATAAAATGAGGCAATAAGTATGTAAAGTGGTCACAAAAGTTAGCCCTTCTGAATTTTCTTAATTGACCTGAATATCTAAACTATTTTTCTCTTACAAAGAAATTATTGTATTTATAAATGCTGTTTCCTGATGGAAAGCAAAGTACTGAATATCAACATTTCTATGGCTGTAATGTACCATCAGCTTTTAAGTACACGGAGTTAATTCATCCTTGTAGAGAATGTCGACATCTCCATATGTGCCACTTATTCCCATATAAACCTTTTCAGGTTAGATATTTACTTAGGAGGAATTTTCTTCTCCTTATGCAATTTGCTTAAGTACTGCATTATTTGAATTTCTTACATTTCCTTATTTATTTTTTTTTAAGTTAATGTGTTAATGTTATACACTTAAAGCTCTGTGCAGTTTTATTTTTTTCTGGTACTGCATAACTGCATTCATGCTTTTACTCAGACTCCACCCAAAGTTAACATGAGGGCAATGCTTTTTCATGTTTTCATTATAAATCAATACCACAGTTTTTCTTTTAGCTCAAAAGAGAGTTCATTGACAGTGCTATGACATTTCATTTTGTTTTTTTTCTTGGAATGTGGTTTATGGCTATTGTCATATTGTCTTCATGAACTGTCAGCATCTAATCAAGGGCTAGTGTTTTTTAGTAGTAGTACTGTCACATTACTGAAATCTCTCATTGTATCATTCAGTTTCATAATCTGATACATGGGAAATTTTACTACTTGATTTTTACATATTGACTGATTTAACTTCCCTAGGCATTTGCAGTTGCTGGCTTGGGATCTGGATTAACAGAGGCAGTTGTGGTTAACCCCTTTGAAGTAGTAAAGGTTACCTTACAGACCAATCGGAATGCCTTCACAGAGGTATGAGAATTGCTCCACTTTTGTTTTTGCTTTATTAAGTGTAATGCACTTCAAAGTTCATATTTAGACTGGGATATCTATACTATAGTGGGTTGATGCAAATGATTTTGCCATAAGGTTAACAGAAATGGAAAAAGGGAGGAGACTCAGTAGATGATGCTGCCAGATATGCATCAAGATGCATAGCATATTGTCAGCATTTCCACTGTAGATATCCTGTGCCTGCAGTACACTTCCTTCCCTCCAGAGCAGCCAGTGGGGCAGCACTGTGAGGAATTCTTATCCAGAAGTACAGTTCTGAGACCCTTGTACACATTTACTCTGGCAGGCTCTACACTTCAAGTGAGCACAGAAGATTGCCATAAGACACCAAGAACCTATGCCCTAGGCATGTCTTTTATATTAAAAATGTAACTGGTAGGTTTTATAGGCTTGGATGAATTTATTTGTGATATAAATCTTTACATTTCTAGACACCAAATGGGAAATAGTTATATAATAAAGCATGGTGATAATTGAAAGCCTTATTTCTACTCAGAGTTTTATTATTGAAATGTTGTTTTGCTCAAAGTCAATGTGTAAAACTGACTTTGTCCATGGTTTTGGTTACTGATGAATGGGGAAAAAGATTAAACTGGTAAAGAATGATTCATCAGACTCAAGTGTGCAAGAACACTTGCACGCTTGTACAAGAATGCAACAGTTTCAATTATTTTTAATGCAGAAAATGTTCCAGGCAAAAGTTAAGGTAGGCAGTCACACAGTTCCTTCCTTTTTTTTCTCAGTGAATAAGACTAACAAATGACAAATCATCTCTTTCAAAATCTTCTGAGAAATCAGCTGTACCTATTATGGTAAAAGTGCTAAGTCACATAAGCCTGAAAATGTTGGATGGATCCCTGGTGAGGCACAAGTTTTCCATATTCTTCTTTTAAGCTTTGTCAGAGCTAATACTTGTATGCCTTGTATCACTCATCTCACAAACTGAACCCTTTTGGGGGATGCACAGGATATATCAACTTGCCATTTACATAAGCTGTTTGGGTCGTGCTCTTCAGGGACACTTTGGCAAAATATTGCTGCTAATTTCCAAATGTCATAAAGCAGTTGGCACTGACTGTAACTCCTTCAGAGAAGCATTCTCCTTGAGAATAAATTTTAAAATATTTGGTAAATTTCTGTTATATTTTAAATGCATGCAAAAGAGATATCAGGTTGCTTTAAGTCTCCAGCCTAGACATTTTTTAATCAGCAACAGCAGAACTACTGAAACAAAGAGCTAATACTGTACAAGAGTAAAATGGTTAGGATCCTGCAAGGAGAGAGACAAAGCAGGAGAAAGCCGTGCATGAGATGATTTCTTTCTCAGTAAGGTGGTATGAAAATTATGGACTACTACTCTTTCAGCCTGTTTGCTCCTCAGTAAAACAGGTAGATATTCTTGATCTTTCTGTCTCATGGTTGTGAAGAAGCAAATAATATCTTTTAAAAATCTCTGGTTTTGGATACAAAGAAACCGGTATTATGAGAAAACTAGTTCCTGTAAAGTTGCAAGAGATTGATATATCCTTTCTCTTCATACATTTTTTTTCTCTATTTCAGGTTTATAAATACCATGATGTTTTAATTAGTAAATTTTATGGAATTAATTACTTTCATTGCAGCAGTCCTTTCCTGGTGAAATTCAAAATACTCTGATAATCACAGTATAGCTGTTCAAAAACTGAGTTATATTGTTTAAGTGAAAATTCCTTGAATTTAATTTAAGTGCAAATTTTCACATAGTCCAAATCACAATATAGTGTCATACAAATAAGATTTTAAAAGAATGCTATTGGGACTCCACTAGGAACCTAGTTTACACTTAAAGTATGATTGAAAGTGTCTATTTGCCCTAATGTAAAAAATCCAAGGTACTGAATTTCTTAAATCACAATTGTGATTAAATCACAGAGATATCAATTTTTAAAATATCTTTTTAAAAGGATTATAATTTTAGAATTTGCAATAAATCAGGAAAACTCTAGTGGCTTCAGTACCATGATCTCAAGTTGTTGTTAAGAATACGTTAAAGGACATTCCGTACTAAAGCATGTAAACTCAAGCTTACTGGGAGAAGCACTTGCATGTTATTACAGAGTGTAGGGTAATGGTACACTCATTTCATTACCATATACTGTTTTTATAAAAGGTTTAAGTATGCACCTATCCCATTGTACAGCTTTCATATTATATGATGAAACCTAATGCAGGTCACATATTTCTTTGGCTATTGTATTGAAATAATAAATATATCTTGTTTAAAGGAACAAGGAAGAGCATGAACACATAAACCCACACCCAGACTTCTGCACACCCCCAAAGTAAATATTCACACACTACAGTGACAGTTGAATTATTCTGTTGTACCAGATCATCTTTCTAGGGCTGATAGTTTTAAAGAGGAAGGCCGCAATAAATCATATTGGCACTTCTGTAATTTGAATTGATACACATAAAAATAACACCTCACTTTTTGTTTAGGTAAATTGCAAGAAGTCCCAACACTTTTTTTTATTTGTTTGTTTGTTTCCTTTCCATGTAGCCATGGAAAACCCACTGGCTATATATACTGGTGATGTGATTGAAGTCTTCTCACTTTCAATTTGTGATTAATTAAACAAATACGTGTTTCTGCTCTAGGATGACAAGGCTTTGACTCCAGATTGTGCTGTCTAGGTGTGTGTTAAGTATAAGTCAACAAGTGTCTAAAGTGAGTCAAACTCTGGATGTTTATACAGTGAATTCCTCCCGGGTAGTCATCATAAGGTCCTTCCACCATCAGTACAGAAATATAGACCTTCTGTGGCAAGATCAGCTAACATTTTAGATGTTTGGTAAATTGTTCACTACTAGAGCCCTCTCTATTGCTAAAAAGGGAATCTTTTTGAGTAGCTCAGGTGTAGAGCAACCTGATCTAGTAAGTGGCATCCTTGCCTATGGAAGGGTAATTGGAACTAGATGATCTTTAAGGTCCATTCCAACCCAAGCCATTCTATGATTCTGTGATTCTAGATGTAGACATTTCAGGCATCTATATTTGGACTGATGAATCCCATTTCTGGTGTACAGCAACTGGCAGGCTTCCCTTGTGAGTCAGGAGTAAGTGAGTAAGTCTGTATTTGAGACCAACTTACTATTGAAAGTTGGTGTCTTCAGCTTAAATCACTTTATTCAGGACCACTAGTTATTTTTTAAAGATCTAATCCCTCATTTCCCCTCCCCCACCTTTTTTTTTTTTTTTTTTTTTTTTTTCATGAGAATGGATGTTATTGCTAGTATCTGGACCATATTCCATTTGGGTATCTACATTTATAATAGATTCTGATTTGTATACTTGTGTAGTTAGAAAAATAAACTGTAGTAAAATGTATGCAGAGCATTAAGAGGATAATATTAGTTACAAATTATGAAAAAACAGAGTGAAACTTGGTATTAAAGACTACATTTGTCAGTCACCTAAATAGGCAATCATATGCTGTATCGGATATAATAGGAATCATTTGGCTGATGGTGTTGATCTACTACAGTGATATTTTGAAATGGAAAGACATTAAACAAATAAGTGTATTGAAATTAGCAGTGTTCAGCACATTGTAGTCAAAATCCTTCTATATTTTCCTGTTTGAGAATCCTAGTGGAAGTCATGTTTTGACTTTCTAATTAAATATTTGGTTACCCAGACCTAGCTTTATGCATTGGAGAAAACCAAACTCAAGTCAACACCTTTTTGAAAATAACTTTCCTGTAATTCTGCTAAAACAATAGAGAAGACCTTTCAGAAGGGGAGCACCTGATTCACCTGAGCACCTGAGTGTTACATTATATTATGATACAGATCAATTGTGTATGTAGTCAGGCAGATCCTGTCAGAGGAATTGATCATTACATAAGTGGATCCTGGGGAATTTTCTTCCTTTCTGGATTTCATTAAGCAGCAGTAGGCTGACTAAAAGAATTTCTATGCCTTTTGAACATTATTTTCAAAACAGGATTTCTAAAGGCAATTTCCTAAATTTGTACCTTGGAATGTATATGAGTATTCCAGTTTTCAAAATCTAACTATGCTTTTTAAGTCAAATACATTCACTAGGAGTGCAAAACAGGGCGTTCAGTTGTGTGGTTTTGGAAAAAAAAAATCTACACCTTCTTTTCTAGATTTTCAGTACTCCAAGTTAGATGCGTACCTCTATAACAGAAAAACTTTTAACATGTAATCTAGTTTTTAAAAGCTCTGTGTATCCAGTAATTTCCTTAAAAGTCAGTATTTTAAAGCAGTGGTTTGCATTCTTAACAGCATGAAGAACCTGAGGATACAGAAGGACTCCCAGATAATATATATACTTTTTGTTGCCTTTCAACCCTATTTCTAACATTGAAAGTGTAACTGCTATTCAACACACATATTTATAGCATCCCTTGCTGCTCCAATTTGTGTCTCCCAATGACTTGCTTCCCTCGCCATAATGGCTCTCAAATTTCCTGCTCCAGTTCTGCCCTTTCATCACTCCCCCACAATGCATATTTCTGTGCCATTGGTTTTACTCTATGAGCTGTTTTAATCTTCTAATTGTCCAGAATAATTGTTGTATGCTCTAGTTGTGCAAGGGTTTCATCTGTCACAGTCCTAACAGCAAAGCTCAGTGATAAAAAAAAAAAAAAATACTGCCAAATTCACACATTCAAAGACATAATTTTCTCTGTAAAATTAGATTGATTTTTTTAAATTATTGTTTTAGGAGCTTTATCTTTGCTTTAGGGATGTTGTCAACTTTTTTTCTGCAATCAGAAAAGTGAGGATTTTTTTTTTAATGAGAATAATTATGATGAGACTTAAGATAATATGACAAGAGTTGGCAACGCTGTTTGTCAACAGGATTGAAATGAGGCTGTGGTTATTGTTTTCTTTTTCTAAAGATGATCTCTTCCTTCCTTTACTTAACTTGTGTAGCAACCATCTAGCTTTGTTCAAGCTCAGCAGATCATTAAAACCAATGGTTTGGGCCTCCAAGGACTCAACAAAGGTCTTACTGCAACACTGGGCCGTCATGGAGTTTTTAACATGGTTTACTTTGGATTCTACTTCAACGTGAAAAACATTCTTCCAGTCAATAAAGTAAGTTTTTCATACAATTCAAAAGATAAACAGATAAGAGTAACACTGTACTGTGTTGTACAAAAATTGTACAAAATACAGTTAACACTGTATTTTTCTGTGCAAAGCTGTGCCGTGACTAACTGGTGACTAACCTAGCTCTCTATTTTGCAGAAATCTATCACATGTTCATGATAAGATTTACAAATCAAAGCAAGGATTTGTACTTGTGACTTTTTAAGCAAAGCTGAGATAGATAAAACAGTCATGTTTGAATTCCCAATTTTATGAACATCCCTTTATATCACAGTAGCAGTGTAAAAGGACAGAAATCTAAATGCAGGAATATTATGCTTATGTTAAGTATATATGTATGGTTGTTGTTGTTGTTGTTGTTTTGTTGGTGGTGTTTGCTTTGTTTGTTCGTTTGTTTGTGGTAAACTGGCTTGGAAAAGAAAAAGCAATTTCTAGAACATCTAGAAGTATTCACCAAGTAAGTGGGCAAGCTTGATGAGAAGTACATAGGTATCCTGGCCATGTACAGGGCCTATTTACTCAAGGCAGTTCAACCTGATGTTGAAGGATGACAGTTCAGATTTACCCACGTGTGAGTGAACCAGACCAAAACAGGACTGACAGGGACTTTAGGTAGTATGCCCTATGAGTAAGTTGAAAAAAAACATAGTTGTAATTGCCCTTGAAGCAATTTTATTCACTAGTCTTATATTCCTTTATACAAAGAAGGAAGCATTTCCCTTTATAACAAAGAGAAATTTTACTAATGAAAATGTGATAATACTGTAAACTTTCTAAATGGCTGTATGAGCAACAGTTAATGGTTTGTTAATGACTCCAGTACGTTACTTACTGAATTGTGTTTTCACTAATGTGATTTTTAGATGATGAGAGTTAAACAGTCACAGGTGTAATATGTAGTGATATTCATATAAGAAGCTACAATTTACATCAAAAGGGATCAGTTTCTATTCCCAGATGAAGCAACACCGTTTTTTTTTCTATGCTTCTGAGTAGCCTGGTATTTTTGTTGGCAACATTATATAAATGGAGAAAAGCTCCACTTCTTATTTGCAGATCATTACAGTAAATTGAATTGTTCAAGAGCATCTAACCCACAAGTTTCTACAAGTTTCTTTTAGTGTATTTAAGCATATTTCACAATGTACTTTAATCACACATTCTAAAATCTCAAGGCACAAGTATAGCTTGATACTAAGATAGGAGTAAACAGTAAGATAGGAGTAAAAAGTATGCTGATGAAAAGATGAAAAATTTTAGTTACTATGGAGAACACTCAGAACCATGTACAGATAAGGACAGAGGCTTATATACAACTTCCATAAAAATTCTTAAGTTTCTCTGCATTGTAATTGAAGAATAGTAATAGTATTTGGTATAAGCATTCTTTACTAGTCTTTCAGATTAAAAGGGGGGTGAGGGTGGGGGGGGAACAATTATTATACGATTGGAAAAACTTAGAGCATTATAACCTAAGAGAAATTAGCACTTTGTAGAGGTTTTGTATGATACAGAAAATTGTTAATATCTAGAGCATAAATTTAAATACATATAGACAATGAAAAAGAAATTACTTCAGTGAGTGGTGTCAGTTGATGGCCCAGCTGTCCTGTTCATACTATCAAAAGCAAAATGCAATGCAATCAGTGTAGGATTAGATTGTGTTAATTCTAGGTAAGTGGAGAGGTTTGCATTGTGCTTGAGCAGTGCAAAGTGCCATGCACAGTGGCTTGCACAGTGGCTACATTTCAGCTAGTAAATCGAGCAGCCTCACTGAAACTCAGTCACCTGTGCTGCGCAGGGCTGCCTGGCACAGCCCTGTCCCAGGCCAGCTAGCGCTGCTTCTGGTTATGGCTTGGGAGCTAGTGCAGGCAAGGAACCATTCCTAATAGGCAGGTTTCATGCAGGCACTCTGATTTGGCTGGTAATAGCACCTAGTGTCATTAATAAAGTTAATAGGACATTCTAGGCCAACTGGCATCAGTGACATAGACAACTCTCTGTACATACAGACATAGCCAGGAAGTCTGACCGAATTCCCATTGAAAACGATGCAAGTCTTACCTTGAGTTTAACAAGGGTGTAATTCATGCCACATCTGGCTTGTGCTAGCCAGAAAATAACAGTGTGTCTCAGGTGTTTATGTGCACTGAATTTCACCTCAGTGATTGGAAAATATCAGCATCCATCAATATGTTGTGATCTATAACTTAAATCTCCTGTGTCAGGAAGCAGGTGCTAGAGACCAAGAGTTATCAAACCTGTACAATTAATTTGATAGAAGCTGTTTTGCAGTTAGTCTGAAAAAATATTAGTTAAGCTTTTCATGTTTTCTCACATATTTGATTTCATTACAAATCTTAATTTGTTTGCTTTATATATTTCACTTGAAAACAAAATCTCAGAAGTCAGTCTTGCAATATTGACAAGTATATAAAAATTATGAAATAAGAATACAACGCTTGAAATAATGTTGGCTCTTGATTATGTATCTGCTGTTCACCATCTGTAATGTAAATGGAAAAAAGTATGGAAATGTCCATATGAGCCTTTTAGCTGTCAACAGTGCTAAACTGTGCATTAAATTTGCATCCCAATTAAGGATGTTTGCAGCTTATTTTGCCAAAAACAATAAACTTTTTATGTTGAGTGGTCAAATGATATAAATGACATGTGTGGGTTGTAAATGTCCATAATGAATAATTTTTCATATGTTCAGTCTATTCTGCTAAACAGACCATATACAGCCAACCTCATGCTCTGTTTACTGAACATGGAATAAGCCAGACTTGTTTCAATTGCCACTTATGTATCACCCATAGAGCATTAACGGCTATACATCTGCACTAGCAATCAAATTAGTCTGAAAATTTATATCGTCTCAGTTTTATGACACGTGCTTTTATAGCACACTTCATAGGCTTCCAGCAGCTCTCGCTATTTTTATTTTTATCATAGTTTGGTTTGATGGTAAACATTAGTTTCATTAAAACCTTTGCTCACTACCACCTCCAAGTGGCTGTCATATTTCTTAACAATATGAAAACTCAACTGCCTGGTAAAAGCCCCCTTTGAA
Source organism: Aythya ferina (assembly GCF_964211825.1). NCBI lineage: Eukaryota > Metazoa > Chordata > Aves > Anseriformes > Anatidae > Aythya > Aythya ferina. The sequence goes on from NC_140301.1 coordinate 41,190,992, forward strand.
TCGTGGCCAGCTGCAAAACTCATTTCAAGTCAGATACTGCTTGCTCCAGCTGACGCAGATGTGCTTCCTATTAAAAGGGCTGCTGCACCGGACAGCAGGAGCTGAGCTGTGTGTTGTTTTGTCAGAGAAAGGACTCTAAACATCTATAGGCATAGAAGAGATAGGAAACAAAAAAGGGCTATTCATTATGTCAAATAAATAAGAATGCAGAGCACAGTTTTATTTTTAGTTGTTTTCAGATCTACACCAATATAAAAGTTATATGTAGAAACAGACAGTGTAAAGGACATGTGGTGGGACACAGCTGAAAAATAGTAAATCAAGATGATTTAGGAGAAGACTGAATTAGAGTCAATATCTCAACCTCAGAGCTACCATCATGTTTCAGGATGACCTGTAAACCAAAAAGAAAAAAAAAAAAAAAAAAAAAAAAAGATAGCACTGTATACAGCACAGCATTACAAGCCACCAGTTGATCAGTACTCTCCAATCTGAGGTGGTCCTGTTATTGTTGAAACAACAGCCTGTGTTTAAAAACTTCAGCCATGGCCATTTTCACCAGAAGATGTTGTATCAAAGGGGGAGAGTCCTTTTCTACCACACCTGCTCCTGTTCTGTGGTATTCCTGTAGGCAAGACAGATATGATATTTGAGGAGAGGAATCTTTGGTCAAAAGAAAAATGTGAAGAAGAAACACAAGTTACTTCTGATTTCCTATAGAAATGAGAATAATGATTAAACTAAAAAACAAGTTCAACCAAAGCTGGTAGAGACACACACATTTAAATTCTTATAATCATAAGAATAAACATTTAAAAGGAAGAGCAATCCTACAAGTAAGTCTTATGAGTGTTGTAGTTGAGGGAAATTTTCAGGTGGGAAATTAGATCTTATGGAACAATGAACTTTGTAGGAAAAAGACCAAATAAACCTTAGTCTGAGCTTGCACCTTTCTAGACACAATGCCAGTAAGGCATGAGACAAGAATTCATAAGATATTAAACTTCTGTAGTGCTGGTATTCATGGAACTCCTTTTTTTTTTTTTTTTTTTTTTTTTTTAAGCTGTTTCATAACTAATTGTGTAACTAAGACTGGAGATGATAGTAGATAGGTACTGCATGCAGGGGGTAAGAAAAAAGATGTCTGTTCCTGGGTGCCAGTTTCTGCTTAAAGGAATTTTAAGGGAGTTGTTAATTAAGTTAATGTCTAAATGATGCCAAGAAGAGGTGACCTGCTTGTAACCCCAACAGTTTATGAATGGTCTGATAATCTGTGTAGACTGACTCTATGTGGGAGAGCTGACTGGAGTTACAGCAGAAGCCTCACATGAAGTTAGTTGTCTGACTGATTCTGTAGCTGGTGTTTTTCCAGGTGGCTATTCCTTAGGAGCTGCAAAACCATACACTGAACACTGAATGACAAGAATACTAGATACCCTCTCTTGGATAAACTGAATGTCATTGGTAGAGGTGGCTATGTAACTAACAGAGAAGATGGTGCTCATGTTTGGAAAGAAACAAACCAAAAAAAAAAAAAAAAAAGTTTGCAAGGAGCCAAAGTGGTTGAGCATGAGTTTCTTTTGCCTCTTTGGTATTCTCCTTCTAACAATAATCTACAAAAATGTAATGATCAGTTAGAGGAACAAATACAGATCTATCTGCTACTTCTCTTGTTGACTGTACTGACTGAGTCTCCAGAATTCTGTACATTTTGAGACTGTTTTTACTGTCTATTTATTTATTTATTCATTTATTTATTTTTTGCATCAAAAGTTCTTTGGCGCAGATGTTTGTTTTAGGAATAAGTGAAGCAGAGGCCTAGCCTTGAGCAATGGGTCCAAAAGGTTACGGCAAAAAGGTAAATGGTAGATATTACTACGTATAAATCTGGATTAAGATTAATAGTTCTATCAGGAAATTGAATTCCAAGGGAAATATATATATATATATATATCACTGAGAGAATTGCAAATTGTTTGAAATTGTCTACCCTATAGAGCAGACAGTCATCACACTCTGGAGACTAGCCAGGACATTTATCCCAGTAGTTGTCACTCATCTTATTATGCTGTCAGACATCTGACAGATGGATTTTAAAAACTTAAATAAATGTCGGCTGCAATGAGATTGCATTCAAGGAGGAATCTGAGATAATACCAGTGTGAAAAGGCACGTTTAATTCAAACAAAGTGCAGCTGTGACTATGCATTTTGGAATGCCTTTCCTGTTCATCAATGTGTTTATTGTTGTTATTATTTCAGCATTTCCTATGCATCTTGACAAAGATCAGAACATCATTAGATGTTCTGATCAGAACAACAATCAGACAGCAAGCTGTAGTTTACAATAAAGAGTTTACTATGCAAATGTATGAGATGCACAAAAGTTCAGGGTGAGTAAAACTATGAAATTGTTCATAAAGCTGTGGTCAAATCTTGATTCAGTCACAAATAGAAATTGTGACTCTTCTTTAAAAGAATCAAAGCATCATGTTACCACAACAGTGACAAGACTTACTTTCACCTTTTTGTTTTCACACTTTCTGGGGTCTTGCAGTGGATCTACATCATTTTCTCTTGATTATTGCTGAATCCTGTCCAGAGTTTGCATGCCTCCAAACCACCTGAACACATCCATACCAGCCTCTCCTTCCCTAAGAGTAGAATTTCACTGCCTTTCTTCCCAGTGCTCCTCTTGACACTCAGAACCAAGACCATGGCTTTCCTCTGGGATCCGTATCAGTGTCCATGTTTAAAAGAACTCGTAGCTTCTCACCTGTTCCTTCTTACATTCCTGAGACCTATTATGCTCTCAGAAGCTACACTGCCTCCCTCTGAATATATCTTCTCTGTCTTGGAAGCTCCCCTTCCTCAGACATTCATTTCTTCCACTGCCTGTTGCCATTGGAAGCTCTTTTCAGTGGTTAAAACCAATTATCAGGGTGGCTAGAACAGTTCCTTACAGCCTGTTTTGTTGCTAAAAACTTAATTGTAGTTAATGTAGCCCAAGTAAGGTCCTGTGAAACCTCTTAGCTTGCCATAGGAATTCCTATGCTTATTGCACTTCACCCTAGCCAAAATGATCAAGCAGCAACTCTACTCCTTATGCCTCTTCAAACACATAATTCCTGGGTGTACCAGGCAGAACAAGAATTGGCAAAACCACAGCCTTCTGTCTTTTAAAGTCTTCCTTGTTACACGCAGGGAGTTAGACATGCCGCATATAGTGCAAAGCCTATCAGCTCTGTTCCTGGCTTCTGCATTGACCTATTATGTGACTTTGAGAAAATGTATTTAGATTTAACAATCATTTCAAATTGCTTTAATCTTTTGTGCCAAGTGTAACTTGTATAAATATATTATATTATGTTATGTTATGTTATGTTATGTTATGTTATGTTATATTCATATATTATATATATCCTATTATATGTTATATTACAAATATAAATATATTTGTATAAAACTAATGTTACGGCTAACGTTTTCAAAAGTTAAGAAACTTGACGCAAATAATCTGCTCAAAGTCAGTATTAGTTTCAAGCTAAGTCCTGTAGACTGCTTTGCAAAAATAGCTTAAAATATTATTCCATAGATATTATTTATTCTTCAAGCAAATTGTCAGCAATTAACATTCTCCTTACTTAAAAAACCCTATTCTTTTATAATGAATTTATCTGTGAGGTGCCCCAAAGTACTAAAATATGTTTACAGAAGTATTCTTTCTCATAAAATATATACCTTCAGCAACATATATATATATATATAAATAAAAAATTTAAAAAAAGGTGAAAGGATCTCAAGACAAACAGCTTCAGTTAGGCAAACTCACAGTTACTTTTCTTATATTATTGTGGGGTTTTGTTTTGTTGTGTTTTTTTTGTGTGTTTGTTTTTTTGTTTGTTTTTTGTTTGTTTTTTCTTTAAAATGAGGTTAAAATATACATTTATTTGAGATACATTCTGCCACCTTTACTGAGACTGTACAGGGACTTCATTTGTAGGAGGACAAGGACAAAATGAGTAGTGTTCTTGAGTGTCTTTCCTGTTCAGGTTTCTCAACACTTTTATGCATGCCACTGGACTGTTCACATTATCTGTCTCTGGTTACCGCAAGCAATATACTTTAGGTACTTTGAGCTGTTCCTTTGAAGGTACCTACTTCTCTGCACTATATATAGTGAGTGGGGTGTTCCACCTTTGATCTTTTGAATTGCACCCAAGATGGGTGTCTAAATCAGCACAAATGTATTGACTAGGGTGCATCATTGTCTATTCTATAATGATTTTTTTGTTACTCTAGTCAGGAGCCATGGATCAGCATTCTGGTCATGCTCTCCATCAATAATGAATGCACTTGGATTCATGGTGACCCTACCAGTGGGCTAAATCAACTGAGTTCCAAGTGTACACGCCTTTACCAAACGGTTATTTCATTGCTGGATTATTACCTATGTTACTTATTGAATTAAGTGGCCTTCTTTCAGAACAGATTAATATAGCATGGAAGCTTTTGACTGAGATCAAAGATTTAAACAGGTTTTGACAAAGTGCCTAGCTGATAAACAAGTCAATAAAGAGGTATGGAAAGGAAAGCCTGTGGCTTTGGAAAATGAAACTGATAAATTAAAAGTATCTTCAGTGGGTGACAATCTTGTACATGGGTGTGTATGTGATAGATTTAGGGTTAAAATTTTCTGTTGCTAGAAATAATGGAATATAAAAGAAAGAGTTAAGCAGCATGTGATTTAAAATTTAAACTTACAAAGTCTCCACTTATTTCAAAGTGTTATAATAGGAGTAATGAAATATAAAAAGCAGAGATATAATATCTCAAAATTTCTTCTTCCAAACAAAGTAGGGAAATGCAGCGAGGCACACATAGATATGGCATTTATTAGTGATGCCTACTTCTCTATTTCTGAGGGCTGGTTATGCTCACAGGGCAAGGACTCAAGTGTATAGGAAATGTGATTGTGAAGGACATGCTAAAAAGGTAAGAGGATCAGAGATTACATTATCCAACCACAACAAAGTTATTCCATTAGGAAAAAGCAAACTGTCTGTTCATTTTCATGAGGTATACTGTACTGTGGTGTGTCACCATCTAAAATCGTGTTTCTGTTGTACTTCTTATTCTACTCATACTACAGAAAAATTACTTTTGCCTAAAAACTAAATGTTTTCCTCTAGTTCTGTCACTTATAAAAGCAAGGGAAGATTGTCAGAATATTTTTCTTTAATGTACCAAATATTTAATAGTCAATAGTTGTTAAACTGCATGTTGCAGAAGTTAGTGACAATACCATGATGATAATCACTTCTGCTAGCCAGTTGCAGTGATAGTGCTAAGCAGATACGTTTACCTTTACCTCATGTCTCCTTTCACAGGGTCCTAGACTGCTGTGAATATTTTGGAATCTGACAATGGGATAGGAAAAGGATTGATTTTAGCGTAAAAAGAAAGATAGTGTTTCATGATTGCACCAGCTTGCACCTACATGATGGACAGCTGATGTTCTTTTGTCCATGTAAGCTTTGTAGACAGAGTCTATAAAGTATATTTGGAATTGTTTTGTGTGTTTTTTTTTACACTTGAAAGTGGTAGCACATAAAAAAGCAACTACTCTGTGCTTTTAGGGAAAAAAAAAAAAAAAAAAAAAAAAAAACTTTTAAATTATTTTAACAGCTAAATTTATTTGGAATCCGTTATACGAATGAAGTAATCTGAATGATGTGTGAATGCCAGTGATGAATGTCATAGAAAACCTTTCTCATGAGATGTCATAAAAAATTATGAAAGCTAGTGTAAACCATAGCACATTAGGTTATTATCCAGTTTTGTGAATACTCAAAATCCCTTCCAACTTTTTCTATGTCACAAATACTGGAATAGAAATAAAGCAATTTGTTTTCGTTCTCCTTTAGTTACAGTGGTGCAGTGTCAGGTTTCAAAAGAAACTCACTTGACTGGACACTCCACCGTATCCCATACCCTGTGGCACTGCCAGTCATAAAGCAGGCAATGCTGGCATTAGGAATTCAATATGAAAATGCTCAAATATAAGGGATTTTCCAGAAGCAGCAATGCTTGAAATTCCATGTTGAAAAAGTAATACTTTTGCCTGACATGTATTGCCTAGCCCAGAGGGCAGCCCACTGTACTTGGCACTACTGAAGAGGTGTCCCTTTGCTTGAAAAAGATATTTCAGATCATTCTAGACTATGATAAGTCAACTTGGCAATGGCAGCCTCCTCAATGCTGCCTGGTATGAGGAGGTGAATGCAACCTTAGTGCCAGGTGTGATCATACAGCTGATGCTCAGAGTGGCGTGGGTACCACACTGGAAAGGGGCTGGAACACTGCTGCACCTGGCTTTAAAAAGTTTTGGTTTTTTTTTTCTTTCCTCTCTGGGTACCAGAAAAGTCAGCTTTATTTTATTTCCATTTAAACAAGTGCCACTATGTACAAAATAAACAGAAATTTTCTGCTAAGCTTTTTATTGATAAAGTTGTACGATTCTTTATGTATCACAAGCCATTCTAATTATTAAAAGGTATTATCAGTGTGTTTCATGTTTTGTGAAATCAAGGTGTTGAGTTTTTCTGCAAGTAATAAAATGCTCTGTTGATTTTGACATTTCTCTCCAAACACCTGCATGGATTTCATCCAATGCATATCATGGAGGCTTTAACTTATGTTCCTTGTTGTTAATCTAGAAAGGAGACCTTCTTCATTGTTCTTTTTTTTTCACTCAAAAATGTAAAGGTTTAGAAAACACAGAGCTCTTTCGTTTCAATATTGTACTGACACTATGACACAAAAAGATCATCTATTATTTTACTGACGGTTTTCTATAATTAAAGTGACCTCATAAAAAAAATGGAACTGCATATATAGAGTTTTATATAGCAAAAAAAAGGGGTAATTGCTGCTGAACACTGATAGCAAAAGAAAAAAAAAAAAAAAAAAAAAAACTATGTGCATAGGCAAGACATGGGGACACACTTTCCAGTGGTTTCTATTACTTGTAGAAATACAAAGAGACTTGATACAAGAGATTTTGACTTTCAGAAAACTTTAAATTCTTTGATGTCATAGAAAATGCCAAGGTAGGAGGTCTTTCTGTAAGATCAAATAAAACCCAGTCAGACTGTGAACAGGGAGTGAGTGAAAAAGTTTTTAGATGCACTTCTAACCTGCTTCTAACTCTCACCCTGAACATATAGTAGAGTTCAGAAGCAATCTGTTGTGAATTCTTCAGCCAATTAGCTGAGTGAGTTAACTCCGTTTATAATGCACAGAACGTGGAGGCTCTCTTGCCGTTGTGCCGAGCTGGATTGTTAATAACAGGAAGCTAGCACTTCTCAGTACAGTGGATCAGCTACATGTGAAAATAAATGTAAAAAACCTGGAGGGGAATGGCAGCAGACTGAGATTAGCCTTTATTTAATTTAGCATTTGGGGGTCCAACACACAAATGAGCATTTTAGTAGGCTTCATGGTGGAAGTTGCTGTCATTTGTAAAATATTCTGGCCAATTAGCTAATAGTGTGCTTGGATTTCTCCTGTTTTGATACAGTAATACTAAGTACATTGTGAAGCCCAATTATACAAATCATCCCCATATGCCATACCAGTCTTTCTTTATGAACTGTGTTTATAAATCCTGTGTGAGGAAATGTGTACTTCAGCAATTTAGACCATGTGTAAAAACATAGCCAATAGGATTGTCAAGAAAACAAGTTCCAGCATAGGAAATCCTAATGTGTTCCGCTAAAATAACATGAGTGTGTTGTGTTGTGTGAGTTTTCTGATTAAATGCATATTACTTTATAGTGTTTAACCTGCATAGGTCCTTCCGTTTCCCTTTTTATTCTTTCCCTTTTTATTCTTCTCTCTCTCTCTCTCTCTTTTTTAGGATCCAAATTTGGAGTTTTTAAGGAAATTTGGAATTGGGCTAGTCTCAGGAACAATAGCCTCAATTATTAACATTCCTTTTGATGTTGCAAAAAGTAGGATTCAAGGACCACAGCCAGTTCCTGGAGAGATCAAGTACAGAACCTGTTTTAAAACTATGGCAACAGTCTATAAAGAGGAAGGGTAAAACATTCGTATTTTAATAAATGTCCAGACCTCTGTTTTAGTTCATATGGGTCCATAAAACCATGTTGTTATATTTCAGATTTCACAAGGACCGTTAAGCCACCCTGAACTCATGTATCAAAAGAGCACAATATAACATTTTAAAAATGTATTTTAGAATTACAATGAAATGTCTTCCTATTTCATGTGAACTTTCACAGAAGGCTTACAAGATGATTAGTAGGTTGTCAAAATTTGTGTTCAACACATAAATGCTTTGTACATCTCATGTAATTTTGTCAACTCTTCATTTTGTAAAAGGAAAATATCAACACAAAATAGAGTATTGCCCAGTTTAACTCTACTTGTAATTAGACCTCTGCACTTTTAAAATGACTGCTGAAATAATTGAACTGGGGACAGATCCTTGTGGCAGTAACTTTTTCCAACTTTTTAAAATATTTCTCAAGTGAGGACTGAGTTGTAGCTTTGATATTCAATTATAGCAGTCATTTTGTCCATGTATGCAGCTGTTGTTAACAGAGTTGTCTTGAAAGTAAAACCATCTCACTGATTAAAGTCATATTTCTGATTGGCTGGACTCACAACGTAGCTTTTGTGACTGAACATTGATTAACTTTTTCTCTTCATCTGATCTGCCTCTGTAAAATGTTAAAATCCAGATACTGCCTGCTATTGAACATGTGTAATTTCAAATAATTGCTTCTAAGTGCTCTGCCAGCATTTTAACAAACACATGCTAAAATTCCATTCTTCTTTTACAGCAAGAATATTGTTTGAAACGCTTTGTTTGTTTTTCTTCTGCTGCAGATTTCTGGCTCTGTACAAAGGCTTGGTTCCCAAGATCATGAGACTTGGTCCAGGTAATTTTTCCTCTCATTTCTATATTGTTTTTGTTCTGACTTTGTTTTCCTGTTTTTCAATTTCTTGACAAAATGTAGTAAGCATCAAACAAATAAATGAGACACTGAACCAGAAATCATCAAAATCTCTTTCATCTTTGAATGATTTCTTTTGGTCTAAATATGTGTCTAAAAAAATCGTTTACACATGCAGATGGGATGATCACAGATCCAAGTAACTGCTAGTTTGTGAAATTACTTTATTTGTGAACAAGCCAAAGTGCATTCATGCAAGTGCCAGAGCTGTGAAACCTTTTGAAGTGTTTATTAAAGCTTATCCTATTCCCTCTAATGTGATGTTTTGCTTTCACTAGGTCTATTCTGTACCAATGTAAAGTCACCTTAAAACACAGGCTAGAGTCTTTTCAGTATAAGTGCCCTCAACTAGTTGAGCCCAAGTGTATCACATTCCATTTACTTTCTACTTCCTGTGCTCTACTTGGTTTGTAAGGAACAAACCCTAAAAGGTCGACAGCATGGGCTGGGATTCTTCCCATTACACAGCACTAGAAGGCTAAGAGGACAAGGTTTGTTGATTGACCCCTTCTCACCAGTTGTTACTCCAAATGGAACACGGTGGCTGAAGGTTAGATCTTCTTTGACATCTAGACTATTTTGCTTAGGCTGCTTTTGATTAATGATGAAATCAAATCAGCAGGCCCTTAGACTTTGCCAGCCCAGAGAGGCAGTCTGTGTCAAAAAGAGCAGAAGCCCCAGTTTGAACAGTATGCCATTCCCATGAAATTGTAGTTCCAATTGTGCAAGGTGGTTTAATAGGCAAGAGCACACATGGTTAAAAGCAAGTAGGTACAGAGTCTGCTCTGAAGCATAAAGGAGGCATTAGGTTTGTCTGCAAATGTTTGCATATCCAGTCCTTCTGACTAAGTGCTAGACCATGCCTGGTTATTGTGCAGTGTAAAGGAAGTAGGTGGGGAGGGGAAGCAAGGCAGGTAGGCATAACTCTGGAGCTAAAAGCCTTTTCCCTCATGCTCTGAAGCTACTAAATTACATACAGGACAAAGAGCAGGCAGGGCTTCACTTTCCCAGTACCCGTTAGCAAAGCTGACTTTAGAATAAAACTTTTCATCTTAAAAGTGACATTGCATTCTGGCTCAGATCCAGCAAATCAGTTAAGTGTGTGCTTCATTTTAAACACTTTATTTATAGTTCCATTGACTAATAAGTAGATTTGGATTTCTGGTGAAACAATAAGGTAATCTTTATTGTGACTGGAAAGGTAATTCCTTCTTTCAACATGTGAATGCTTTCAGGAAAAGAGATACACAAACATCACACATTATAAGAACTGGAAGCAGCCCTGATTTGAGTTCAAATCACATCTTCTAGACATTGTGTCTATAATTTGTTTGTTGGTCAAAGCCTTTTGCAAACTTTTGCTCTGTCTAGCTAGCTGGGAGTTGCTGTTCACATAGCATTTCAAGTCTGATCATGGTTCATTAGGATAAATAACTGGGAAAACATGTGGTAGCTCTGTGTGCCTGGTTGTCTGAGCCTATCCCATCCACGTAGAAAGGTCAGACCAGTTCAGCAGAACTTATTTTTCAGAGGTAAGTGTAACCTGCTCAGTAAGCCAGCAGGCAAAGGCAAAAGAAATAAAATAGTTGTGCCCCAATGCTTGCACCCACCAGCAGTCCAGTATAACACACTTTTGTTCCTGCAGCCTAGAAGCTGATTCTCATTTTCATCTTCTCCAACTAGCAGCCTCTCTATATATGCTTAGTTATATATACATCTGAAATGTTCCCTTCTTCAGCTCAAATAATTGTTACAGCTCAGCTACAGAAGGGCTTTAGTCTGGCTCTCTAAGAGTAAACATCCTTTATTGCATTCAAGCTGAGATTCTGTACTGTTATCAGTTCTAGCAGATAACGCCGCTTCATCAAATCAAAACTTTGACAGTGAATTCATAGCTAGGTACAGTCACAAGAAGATTATATTCATTTCAATACCATGGTCTTCTAATTTATATGTGGTAAACAAACAGCATAAAACCTTTTGTGAATCTTACCTGGAAGTATTTTCATAACCCTGGTGATGAATTTTTGTCATGCCATCACTCAAGTTGTTCTTTCATGGCCAAATCTAGCTCTAAACAAACCCACAAATATACACGTGTTCACAGATAAAAAGATTCACTTGTAAAAGAACAAACACAAATGAATCTTGCAAAAATGTGAAGAAAAATATCTGAAATACACTGAGGGTAATTTTGATTTAATATAGAAGCTTTTCACATCAACTTTATGGTCTAATATCAAGAAAAATAGATATGGTTCAAGAACTGATGATTTTAATGAATTAGGGAAGTAGTTAGAAATAACTGTTTCGCAAGTAAGGCTTTGCTATATTCTGTCTTATACTACACATTACAAACTCTACAAAATCTGGAAAATATTTAATTTTGTATGTAGTAAATAATATCTTTTCTTCCAGGTGGCGCGGTGATGCTTTTGGTTTATGAATACGTTTATGCATGGCTTCAGGACACAATTGACTCCAAGTAGTGCTTCTGAAAAATGTACTTTTTAAAACTATATGCATTCTAAAATAGTTTTTAATAAAGTCAAAGTGATTCTCATCATTATAGTTTTGAATGCCATCAGATTATACTGATGTTATTACAGCTCAAAACAGTTCTTTTTTCTCTCAAAACAGGTCTTCAGTTCTTGATCCAAAAAAATATTTAAGCATATGCTTTCCTGTAAGTGCATAAGTAAATAACAGAATTGGTATTTGTAATTTCTTTTTCTGTATCAAGAGAAAATATAAAGGAGACATAGAAACAAGATAATTTTTCGAAGACAAACTGAAAATTGTGGACCTTGAATTATGCTATGTAGTCAATACATTATTTTTTTCAAAATTACAGCTGGAATGGCAAAATAATGACTTTCAGAGTGTTTTGAAGAAGAAAACTGTAATAATTGGCTGGGACCAGATACTAAGATAGAGTAAACTGACAGCTCCATTTACTCCAGGTTACCAAAACCTAAAAACTGACCTGAATTCTAAAAAGTCTTGTGTCTAGTTTGGGTGCCATTTCCATTCAGCCCAGTATGATTTCAGCAGTGACAGAAGAGTTTCTTAAGTAGTTGGGAGTTGGGATAGAAAAAGAATAGCAGGACTAGCTACAACCTTAGAAAGACTCATGCTGTTAAATGTCCTGCCTGTTCATAGCTGTATATATCATATAAAGCTCACTTAGGTCACAGAAGATAGTGAACATAATTGGTCTGAATAAAGTTACATTCAGGTGTGTGAAGCAACTGCGGGAATCATAGAAGAAATGAGTAAATAAATTAACAGAAAAAAAATATTTTAGGCATGTAAGATCTTACTGAATTTTTGTCCACCTTCACTATTGCTTAAGAAGATGTCCTATCAGAAAAATGCACCTTGATTACCCCTTTTGGCTGTTTTCACTACTGTGGGGTGGAGAAACAGTGTTCTAGACTGACAGCATATATGTGATCTTAATTAACTAACCATACATCTCAAAGCAATGTGCCTTCCTATAGATAAAAATTATTGCTGTACAGCTAAAATTATTGCTTTTCCCAATCACTGTAAATATCACTATATTTATATTCAGTGAGGTACTCCTATCTTTATTAGCTATTCTAACCACCTCTGTGAAATATTTTTCTGTTATGCTAATTGAAGACAGTTTCATTTCATGCCACTTGACAGTTTCTTCTCAAGAACTCTTTAAGTAACTTAAAATTATGCAGCATTCTGTCATGAAAATGTTCCCTTTATATAAAGGCTTGTTGTCAAATGAATGCATATCTTGCACTTGCTGAAAGTTTCTGTATCACTCCATACTGTATTCACACTTTAAATGCTCTTCCTCTTATGGAGGTTCAATCCTAAAGAAATATCTTTCCAGATTGTTGCTTTAAAATGACAGTTCACATGTAAAGTCTCGTTTCATTAATGTTTTTTTAATGCATTAAAAAGTAACAAATAGCTAAAAATAGACATGCATTTTCAGCACTTTCAAGGATGCTTGTACTGACATGCTCAGTTAACCTCTCTTTTGTCTAAATTTGACAACAGCGATTTCTCATACCTATTCTACTTCATATATAAAATCAATTAAATTAGCTGTGTTGCAGTTTGTAATTTTAAGGAAAATGTTCATTGTTACACTTCATTATCAGTACTTAGCAAAAGAGAAGACACTACTAAGATCATTTTGAAAGTGAAAAGCAAAATGCTTCATAATTAGTCTTTTATTAATTTAGGGCATTCAAAATATAAAAATAAAAGACTTTAGACATACTGTATATACATATATAGCCTTCGGGTTTACATCCTTTCCAACGTGATTTTTTTCAGTTAATATCTCAGCCTGATCCTTGATAAAAAGAGAACCATTAGAAAGCAGAAAACACAGCATTGTTTTAGAAAATAAACCAATGAATGTGCCTTTTTTATGTCTCTTCCAGGCCAATCCACCATCGCTCCTGGTGTAATATGAGGTCAGAATCAATTTTACACCAGGATCATGCAAACACTGTGGGGCTGTCACAAAAGGGAGTATTAGGCTTCACTGATTTATTTGAAAACATTTAATGCTCTAGGAATGGAGTCTAGGCTTTTTGTACTAAAAACTTAAATTCTGCACTCATGTATACTGCACATCTCCCAGGTTAACCCATTCAGCTCAGTGAGTTCATTCCAGATTTATACCCCTGTTTTTTACAACAGCAGATGACTTCTATTTATTACTTGAAAAACAATTTATCTTTTTTTCCTTTGTTTATTGTAAAGTAGCTTAAACTTGTATGGCTAATAAGCTAACATGCTGTGGTTTTCAGTTTACCCATGAGTATAAGCAGTAAGAAGAGTCCTTGGGCAAAGAAATATTGTTCATCATAGGTTTATATTAAAAAAATAGTTATGAAATCTGACCAACAAAAAGCCAGTCACCAAGGGCCAAGGTCAGGCACCTTTGCTCATTCTGAGCGACACTTCCTGCATGCAGTCCTACTGACTTTCCACACAGGTATAAGGTGGTATTTACAACAGGCAAATGCATGAAGCATAAACTGTACTGAAACAAGCAAACAGAAAAAAAAAATAGTTAATGATGGTGTGTGTGTGTGTGTGTGTGTTCACAGATGAAGATTAATTAATAAAATGTCTTGTCCTGGCTTTAAAAAATTATCCCAATTAAGATGAAGACAAGATAATTCAAGCAACTCATACAAGCTGAGGAACTGTTCTTCTATCTTCCAAAACACACTAATGCCTCATGGGAATCTCTGATAAGAAGACATATCCCATAAATTTCCTTGTTGCACTGGAAAATGGAAAACTTTTAACATAGGTGCACTTCATTCCAGGTTTGTGAATCCTTGGAGCTCAAAAATCTGCGCTTTGGAAGGCTGCTTGTCTTTTATCTTTTAATCACTTTTTCTTTAGATGTATATTGCCTATGTTGCATGGGTAACAATAGGTAGACTTTATCAATAATTCCATTATCCAGGAAAGAAAAGGTTGAAAGGTAAAATTCTATTGTCAACTAAATCAATTATTGGCTCATGATCTTTTCCTTTTTTTTTTCTTTAAGTCCTATTTTATTTTTAGTGAAGAGCTAGTCTACAGTTAAACCAATTACTTTTTCATGGTGTTAGGGCTGCATAAACTTTTATCTTATTTCAACTTTATGTAAAAACAGAATAGGATCAGTCACCTTACTAATAGTATGGCAGTGTGGAAATACACTTGTGTGCAAATTTCATTGCAAGTAGTGGTTTCCAGCAAACAGTCTTTTAAAAAGTGTTCTACTGAATAGCAATGGCTTAAGCATCTCACTAAAGCTAACCAGCTGTAGAATTCCTTTGCTGTACTGAGGCCTGAGAGTATGGGATCACATTCAAGATCAGATCTTTCTTTCCTTTTGGCCATAATACAATACCTGTGTTCTTTACAGAAATACTGTTCAGTTGACTATTTTTTAAAGTAAAAAGCAAGGATGGCTGCAATAAGTGGATTCCATCTGTATTTCAGTGGATTTACTGTACACAACATTTGTACTGATTACTTCTATTGTTAGGAAAATTTGTCCACTGTTGTCTAGTGATGAAACCTGGAAATCTACAAAGAGAGGAATGTATTTTAAGAGAGGACTGTATTTTACCTTACCAATGAATGAATGTTTAATATTGTATGTAGATAGAGCAATACTTGAAGAATGACGTTTTCTCCTTTGTTTTAACCATCTTTGCTGTAATTTAAGCTATTGCACAACATTTATAAAAATACACAATATATTAACATTCTATGAAGGATATGAAATCTCACACCAATCTTAATATTTTTTTCCATGTTCATATTCTGAACATACCTACAGCATGTGGAAAGCATTCTGGAATAATATTCAGAACTTTATTATTGCCCAAGGAAAACAGGTAAATTTTCGAAGATCAGAATGTTAGCTCTCTTGGGATAGAAGTTAAGAAGGTTTAAAGCAAGATAACTAGGACAGAGTACTTGCCACTGGATACAGAAATCTAGAAAGGGAACTTGTTAATATTAAATAATATCTGTGTTTGTAGCACCACCACCATTATACCTACAAGGGAAAAAAAATGATTCAGAACAACATTGTAAATTTCACCAGGAGCCATATTTTACAATCATTAAAGCAGAAATTAAAGACAACTTCTTAAATTAAAAAAAAAAAAAAAAAAAAAAAAAAAAAAAAAAAAACAAACATAATCTTGGGGCCAAAAATGCTGAACACAAGTGAGCTGACAATGACAGTATGATTCTGTTTCACAGTGGTTTTGCTAACTTACATGGCTTTGTAAGCATCCTTGCACGTTTCACACTAACAGCATTTTTTTCTCTTCAGAATTCAGTTTTGTTCAGATATTTTCCACCCATTTCTGTTTCTGTACTTAACATGGATGTGGTATTTCGTGAACATGGGAGGCTGGGTGCAACTGGGGAGTGTTTATTGACTGGATTTTTGCCTTTGAATCTTCTGCTAAAGAAATAACTGTATTTCATAAGATGCTGAAGCCTCACACAAAAACATGATGAAAAAAACTTACCTAAACTTCATCACCTGAGGCTATCACCCCACCACACAAAGACACAGAAAATAGCTAGAAAGTCACCTTTTTAACTTCCAAGAAAGAAAGAAAAAAAAAAAAAAAAAAAAAAAGTAAATGTACTGGGAAGTGAAAACAAATGCTGTCAAAAGCCTATATTTACAAATGGATAAAAGTACTAATGTATTACTGCCACTGATGACGAAATGCCAGAAGAATCTGAGAGCTGCACATTGCCTTGGTTCTATATTTGATTACCAAAACTCAACAAAACAACAAAAAATGTGATCTCTTAATAGCAGTGGATTGCATAACCTCATCAATAAGGAGGTTTGTTCTCTAGAGACAGGTCTTTGGCAAATACCTTCTATTTAGCCACCATTGCTGATTTGAGGCATAGCAGAATTTCCTGTGATGATTTTTCTTTATTGATTTCTACACAAATCTTAATAACAATTGCACATTTAACAAGTCTGTGGTGATTAAGAATAAATACGTGTGGTTTGACCAGAGAACAGTCAGACAAGTTTCCACGAGCCCTTTGAGGGACACAAGATCTTTACTCGGAGAGTGCAAGGACATCAGCACACTCCCCTCTGTTTGTGGTGTTGCCTTCAACTCTTTCAATCCCAAAAGTCCAATGGGATGCAAGTCAGGAGGAGAAATGCCCGGTACCGCCAGCACGAGGAGAGCAGTCCATGAGCCAGGCGCTGGGGACGCTCGTCCTGGACACCAGCTCCTGCATCAGAGAGCAGAGGCTGTGACTGAGTGGCTGCCTTCCCTGGCTGTCTGCATGCCCTTGAAAGCCAGTGAGGTGGGGAGGTCGCAGCTGTGCGGGGAGAGTGGCGTGCCTCCGGCATGCTGCCAGCCGTGGCCCGCCATGTAGCCGGAGGGGGCCGCGCTGTATGTCATGTACGGTGAGACTTGGGCTGGTGTGGCATAAGGAGGCATGGCTGGTGCAGACACGAAACTGCCGACAGCTGGAAGGCCGTTGGGTGCCTGAAAGGAAAGGGAGAAATGTTTCTAAGGGAGTAAGACAGTTTAGATATAAGGGAGAAATTCTTCACAGTGAGGGTGGTGAGGCACTGGCACAGGCTGCCCATAGAAGCTGTGGATGCCCCATCCCTGTAGGTGTTCAAGGCCAGGCTGGATGGGGCTTTCAGCACCTGGTCTGGTGGGAGGTGTCCCTGCCCATGGCAGGGGGGTTGAAGTTAGATGCTCTTTAAGGGTTTCTTCCAACCCAAACCATTCCGAGTCTATGATTCTAAGACAAAACCTATCTGCAATAAAAGAAGCTGCTGAGGCTTTTGTACAAGAACCATGACTGGTGATGCCCATGTGACAGCAGCCGAGAGCCACCCACCATCATTCCTCTGAATTTCTGTGATGCTGAGGCCCCTTTGTGCTTTGCTTGTAAGACCAGCTTCCCTGCATCAGCCCCGCACACCCCTCACAGGAACCCAGCCATGGCCATGACCAGCTGCTTACACTTAGGGAACACATACAAAAAGCAAGGCAAGAACTACTGAGCCTTATTCTGTGTTACTATTATGGTTTAATTGTTACGTAGTCCTGTGTAGAGCTAGGAGTGGGACTCGATGATCCTTGTGGGTCCCTTCCAACTCTGGATATTCAATGATTGTATGAAGGTAGCCTCCTCGTAAGCCTACCTGCCTTCCACCAGCAATGCCAGGGACTCCTTAAGCCCATGGTTGCGTCTCCTGGTGATGTTCAAGAGCTAGTGCTGTATCTATTTGTGATGGACCCATCCTGGCACCTCACCTGCCCCAGCCCCAAAAGGCTCAGCCCTGAGCTGCAGCAGGCAGGCGTGGGCATGGATCCCGGCACAACGTTCCCCGGAGCGGAAAGGTAACAAGCAGCTGGGGGGATGGGAACATCTGAAACTCTTTGGTAACTGTTTGCTCAGAGCATGAGTCAGAATTGTAGTATTATTACTGATGATGTCTTTTAAAATCTGTTTTCTAGGTATCTGGATATACCCTTGCAAAGGTTCTTTGCCCACAGCTTCTCCAGGTTTCAATAAGGCTTCTGTGCACAAAGCAATTACAGGGCTGGGTCCTTTCCTGCAAGCTATTTTCCTAGGTCCTCCCTAGGCTAGGGAGAAGGGTTTCTATTTAAATAAAGAAGGGAGAGTCCTTCAGTCTACCAGGGTAGGATTTCACAATGAATGACTCCTTATTTAAATTTAAAAAAAAAAAAAAAAAAAATCAGTGGTTTATTTCACACCCTATAAATGTTTCTTCAGCAGAACGGGAACAAAACAGGATCATTTATCTTGCTTAGGTTTTAATTTGTATACTGTTTATGTTTTAGGATTTCTGGTGGTATCTTTTTCCCAGAAAGATTTTCTATCTGGGTATGAAAGAGCAAGTATCAATTCAGTAAATCATGTCGTGTCTGCCAATTTTGCAGAGATTTAATCACCTGGTAAAACTGGACCTAATCCGGACAGTGCAGAGTTGAGAAATTAAACAGACTTTTGTTCCTGCTAAAACTTCATTCAATGTTAACGTTTCGCTTATCAATCTGTCTAGATTGCACCTGCCTAAATTTCCAGTATTTATCTCCATAAACAATGCTGGCCTAGTTTCAGGTTTGTTTTTCCTACCAGTGTAACTCAGTTCCACTGACTGGACTGTCCTCTCATTGCCACTTGGGAAAACAAGCAGTAATCCTGCTGGAGTCAATATAAATGTGTACACCAATCTAAAACAGCAGGAGACAGTGAGGGGATTTCAGCCATAAGCTTCAAATAGGGATATTAATTAGTACAAAACATACAGCTGCAGCAGCAGCAACATAATTGTCATTCCAAATACATAAACACTTTGTTGAGGCTGAACTTGCCTTATTCTTTTGAAAATCCAAATATGTGACCTGACCTTCAACTCCAATTACACATCCCCTACTGTGTCTCAGAATTACACTTTAGCCTTGGTTGTAAGCATCAGTGTTTGCAACAATACTAATTAATACAAACCCTTAAATAATTGCACTGTAAATTAGTACACTTCTTAAATCACGTGGAAAATTATTTCACTGAATTTACCAGAAAGTAAAAAGTGCAACAGGTCCTATATAGCAGCTGTTCTCTAAGCTCCCTGACTCTTCTGTTGTGCAAATGCTTTTCAGCAGCATATGAAACAAGAAAAGAGCACCTCTCTATTTTTTCTGACAGCAACAAAAAACTTTTCACAGGGGCAGTAGAGCCATTAGAGGTGGGTTGTAGCGCTGGGATATCAAGACCCACAACCTAGAGCGATACTGCAGGGAGAAGTACAGAAACCCTGACAGAGGGATGGAAAAAGACCTGGGGCAAGTCCCTGGGGAGTCTCATAGCCGGTGCAGCAGCACAGGACAGCCAAACCTCCAGCCCCTGAGGCTCAGAAGAGGTTGTTTGGACTCTGTAATGCCACCCTGCTCCTCCAGGCTTGCCCACTTCCAAGCAGGTTGGTGCCAAGCAGTGGGCTCAAGGATGAAAGCCCTGTTTTAAGTAGGATTCCTCAGCACAAATGGTCATGTCCTTTGGTTGTGCCTTTGCAAGAATTCCCCCTAGGCTACAGAGAAGTCATATGTCCCTCCAGCTTCCTGCATTGTGGCTGCTCTCCTCTATCACAGGTGGCTCTGGGAAAAGTCAGGCTCCTCATTTGCCATGGAGAAGAGAAATGCTTCCCATATGCTATACAGACTGCTGTGCTATAGGATGCTCTCCAAACACTGGCGCTTCCTCCTAAAACTCTTTAGAAAAGGCAGATGCTCTAACAGCACCTCATCAGAGGAAAAATAAGTGCTTAGGCTATGACTGCATCCTTCAAAGCTGTGTGCAGTGCTGACTTATGCTGAGTTGAAATACCACTTGATGCAATCGCTTTGCCAAGCATCTCTATCACAGGCCAAGTGTGTATGGGTAGTGCCATCAGTGAGAAAGACAACTTTTTGTCCTCAAAAAATGAATTTCTGTTATGTCCAACCCTAAACTGCCTCCAGACAAATATATATATATATAGAGAGAGAGAGAGAGAGAGACAGAAAGAGAGAGAAAGATGGTGACTATGTCTACATGTGTAAATAAAATAGACCAGCGCCAACTCTCTGGTCAGAGTTGTGTCACACAATACCTGTCTCTACAGTTCACTTTCCTTCTGCCTAAAACTGGAAGGTCTTGTACACACAGCCTGCTGGGAAGGGTCCCTGGGCTGTGCCCTGCCAGACCCCATGCTGAGGGGCATGCTTTTCTTAAATCACAGCTGTGATAACTGATGTTTTCATGGCATCTAACTGTTTGGAATCTGAGGAAGATCTTGCCCTAAAACCAGAGGCCAAAACATGGAGACACTTGCGACCTCCAGTTGTGACCTGCCAGAAGCCACCAACACTTGAAAGCTATTGTCTCTGCCTCGCTGAATAAAAGAATCACTCTGATTTTATTTCCAGGGTTACAAAGCTTTACTGCTCAAAGACATGAAGATATGAATGCCAATCGATGTCTCAAGGAAAACAGGCAGCACTGGGGTGGGTAAGGACTGGCCCAGCACAGAGCATGGTTCTGCTCCAGCAGATGTTTGAGCTCTCCTGGCAAAGCAGACAGAGGCTTATTCTAGTCCAAATGTAAAACTGAGGGGCTGGAGAAAACCTCACCTTGCATGACTTAAAACTGTGCTACTAAAATAAATAAATAAATAAATTCATCTCTGACTTTCATCATTGAAGGACTTGGTACAATAATTTTAACCACAGTGGTCTTTGCTTCTAAACAGCTTTAGATACAACGTGTAGGTTATCAGGAGGGTTGAATCTTGTCTGTCAATCTGGCACTTTTTACAAACACGACATTCGCTTAAAATAAATGGAGGGGATTAAGTTCCACAAGCCTGTATATACTGGATGAATAATTCATCCTGCAGTATTTCAATCAGAGGAAATGAACACCAAAATCTAAACATTCATAATTAGGAGTGCGAAAACCCCATTGTGATTATGAATTTTTAAAACCCTTAGAACTTGTTTTAAATGCAGAGCTTCTTGAACCTTGTTTTTAAGTTTTATAAACATTTTTTTTCCTTAATTTAAACCATTGCCTTTCAAGGGAAACAATTTAAAAAGCAAGCAAACAAACAAACATGTAGTTCTAACTGATGGAGAACCTCTGCTGTGGGAATGATTAGGGTTCCTATTTGCAGTACTTTACTGCCTGGCTTCTACAAAGACCAGAGGGAAATATTTGCTCTGCATTGCTGCCTCTACTGATGTTTTGAAGTAACTGACGGAGTAAGTATTTCCAAATTTTAGAGCTGCGTTCTCAACCTACAACACGTGACCTCCAAATGATTTGTAAATTCAGTCAAACATGTTCTCACAAAGATACCTGCATAACAACTGTCAGATCAGGATCACAAGTTCAGTCTCGTGCTGTTCTACTGCGTTACTGCTGATATGCGCCAGTGCAAGTCAAAGGAATATCCAAGACACAATAAAAAGCCAAAGCAACTTAAAGTGACATTTTATGTGATATAAAATGATGATGCTGAAGCAAATGACTGTGTGCATTTTCACCAGTGAAGGAGTTGACTCAGTAGTTTTAACCCAAGGACTTTTACTTTTAGACACTCTAGATACAATACATTGTTTTCAGTGTGATTGGATTTGGGATATAAAGGGGTGGGTAGCTGAAAAGCAAGTCTAGACCCAAGCCTGCTTGGGATTGTCTTTGGAACAAATAATTTCCACCAGCTGTTTAGATTCCTAAAAGTCAGAACCTGAGATAGACCCCCACAACTCAATTTCTGTTAAGAAGGTTATGCTGGTGTAACTTGCCATACAGTTTCAGACTCCTCTCCTGTATTTTAGGAGACAGGATATAAACTTTCTTCACAAACGTCCTAAACAAGCCATGCCAGACAAGCAATGTGACTTTTTTTGTCTGCCTTGGCTATGTTAACACCAAAGAAAACACAAGCTAGATTCCACTTTCACGTATAAATTCAAATTCTATATAGATATATCTATATTTTATATCTCTCTGTAACTGAGTGACATCATTTTGTTTCATCCCTTGTCTGCTTTTCATTCTCTGCATTTTGCTTGCTAGATATGTTCTATGAACATCCAAATTAGATCATCTCCCTGTGATCCTTTCACAAGTAGGAAATCTTTCGTAAGATGACCCAGAGTCACTTAATTTTCCTCAGAAACAGCATTCCAAATTGTAAACTTGCATTTCGGTTAGCTATTATTAATAGCAATCATGTGAATGACCTCATTCCAAGTTTACATGAATACAAACGTGAGGTGGATGCCACCTCGGTTTTATAGTCTAACTCCACAGTAAGCGTTCAAAAGAATGTAAATGATTCTTCTTATTTTAAAGTAATTGTTTCCAATGATTTGAGTCATCTGCCCATTGTAATGCAATTGCTACAATATTGTTTTACAGAGATAGTTTTCTATATTGACTAAGTGTATGTTTTGTGGAAGTATTCAAAACACTTACGAAAAGAAAAAAAAAGCGTTTCTGGAGAAACAACTTTGGCTTCAAGACCAAGCTAGCTAATTTGACAGCCCTAATGAGCTTGGACAGTGAGTCAGACCAAGCTCCCCTGCAGGAACCAGCAGCAGTTCTGCCTGTGTCACAGAGGAACACACCTCTGGTGAGTTAGGCTGCTGCTTCATACGTATTTCCTAACTCTAACTCTGCCTTGGATGGAAGGAACCCTCCCTGTCATTGGATCAGCAAGCTCAGCGATTGCCTTTATCCTCCAGCCCAGGGCCTTTCCCCGAGAGCAAATGAAACAGATCTCTGGAGGCATCAACACAGCGCTACTGAAAGCAGCAGCTCCCCCACAAAATGGAGAGCTGGCAGCAGCTTAACTACAGCAGCACTACCAGAGCTCCACAAACAGATGCTCTCTTGCTGCTCATTTTTCAAAACGAAAAGCTTAAACAATTTCTGGAAACACCAAATGTTCTCTGAATGTCCTGAAAACACACGACAGGGTAGCTACTGGAGGAATCATTTTTTCCACAGCAAAGGAAAAGCATAGCATGGAACTGAGCTGAATATCTAGTCCTTCAATCAGAAGAGCAAATTGCCTAAAAACCCAGAGGATATCTAATGTTCGTAGTGACGTGCACATAATCAGTCAAAACAGTTACAACAACAAAACTAGGAGCAATCAAATGCAAACTACAAACATAAAGGAAGCAAACCTGCTAAATCTCCCTTTTTAATTGGAGGTTAAATATGATTTATAAATCAAACCAACAGATAGGATCCCAGGGGAAGAGTAAACAAATTTTCCAAGTAAAACATCAGCAGCAGGCACGTAATGGAAATCTCATTTCAGAAAACAGCATTACCTAAAGATATAAGTAATACACCTAAGTTTCTTTTAAGCTTTTAAAATAACTTTAAAAATAGAATAGTAGAATGACATTTAAAAATATTTTGGTACAGATTGTAGTTACCTAAATTAGAATTAAATGCTGAAGTTACTATTCAGTACTTCAATGGGAAAAATGACATGATCCTACAAACACTCATCATCATCCCCCTGAAATTAACATGCTCACACAGGTAAGTCACAGTAACCTAAAGAATAAGGGCTACAGAAATGAGCAGTGAACAAATTTATCCAATTCATGATAACTTTTCATTCAGAATCTAATTTAAAAAAAATAATAATAAAATTGCTAAGATGGCAGAGTACATGTGATAACTTAGTCAGAGCTGATTCCGCAAACCACAGTTTAGGGACATTTTCTAATACTGAAAATTTTTCCAAAAATCTTTTCATAGCTTTTATTTCATAGCATTTATTAAACTGTATCCATATTCTTATATGAATTAACTTTTTTTATTTTACATGCTCCCACTTCCATTTTCTGATAATGCCGCTGTAAGCAGAAGAGACTAGAATGGACTCTGAAAAGTGAAAACATTTTCATCAAATAATTGTGATGTCCAAAATACCCTTGAATAGATGGGGGAACATTTTGTAGGTAGGATATTACTTTGAAATATATGCCCTAATTTTCAATAAAGATTGGGCAGAGGTAACACACTGGAATTGAGGAGCTTTTAACATAACACATGGGCAAGATGTTTACAGTCAGTCTGTCACTCCACTGAGCTGGGTTGATTCCCAGAAGTCTGGGCTTTGAAAAATAGGAAGAAAACTTTCAAGGATGGGGAGTTACAGGATCCCTCTTTCACTGTAAGTTGTATGCTGATATTCTATTTGAAGGCACAATTAAAACAGAGTTATATGCATGCTTAAGTGCTTTAAGATTGCAAACATAATTAGTTATCCAATCCTACATCATCTCTCTTACATTGATGCTTTTTTCTTTACAACTATTTTTCTGATTACTAAATTCAATAGTCCTTGCATTACACTGTACCACATGAGCAAATCACACTACTTCCTTCTAAAATAAAACTTCATTCCCTTAATAATGAGCAGATCCTATTCCCTGCATTTAATGTGCTTTTTTATTAACTTAAAGTTGTTTCCTTTACTTGTAGGCAAACCCAGCTGCACTGAATAACACAGAAATCAGATAGGATCAATTGAGTGTTTTAACTATATTTGCGACATGCATCAAAATCACTCTTAATTATATTTTCTTATCAAATTTTAAATCTCAGCCTCTTCGGGGAAATAAAAACCCACTTTTGGAAATATAACTTGAATTTACACACTATCACTGATCCTTTCCTAAAGGAGCCAGGGGCATTTTACATCTTTTCCAAAACAAACTACAACAGAAGAAAAAAAAAATACTCTTTCACAAAGACTTAAACAGATAAAAACAACCTGAGGAATCCACTACAAAAACAGCAGAGGGAAGAAGAGGCAGGAGAAAAAAACACGAGACAAAGCAGACTGAGGGAAACCTGAGTGCGAGGGAGAAGTGGGAGCAAGCGTTTTAGATGCTTCTTCAGAAGAGGTGGTTTTTCACAGTGAAGTGATTTCTACCTCATACGGCACACTGGGCACACACTACAATGCCTGCCTAAAATGTCTCCCAAAAGCAGAGTATTATGCAAGGGTTGTATGTTCACCGAATGGTTTCCATTCCAGTTTAGGAAGGACGATGTAAGTGGAAGTCACTGCCTTTTCAATGAAAGTGTTGGCTCTTGGATTGCCTTCTGGTATTTAGCAAACCTCACAATTGAGCTACCTCAAACTAATGTGAAAAAAAAAAAAAATCTATTTGCTCTGAGTACAAAGCTCAATTGCAATAACGAAGACACAACTTTAGCCTCCCATAGACACATATACTGTGCTTACTAGGACAAAAGAAAAGCTCAGGAAAAACCATGCCGTGTGAACAAACTCCCCTGAGTAGGAACTAGGAACAGATTCCCATAGTTTTAGAACAGATTTGCACAACAATTCCCCCCTGGTATTTTGGCAAAAATACGGAGTCGGGCAGGGCAACTATGGACATTAAACAAGCAAATACAATGAAAAGAATAAACATTTGTTCTTTCTACAATGATGTACTAAACTATGATTTTTTAGCAAAAAGCTCCACAAAAAAAAAAAAAAAATGCCTTCTGTATATAATATAATTAACAATTTGTTGTAATTTAAATAAAGGGTATACGTATTTAAATATTGGGTTATTTAAGGTTATTTAAGGTTGAGGCTGTGAGGTTGGCAGAAGGAGATGTTACAGACACAGAGACATCAGAGAGCTTCGTTCTAGCTGGACCTTGGGTAAATATGGGAACAAACAGGACACATCCCCATTTTGTCCTCTTTAAGGAGAGGCAAAACTGCACTCCCTTTGTCTAACAAATCTCTGATGCTGTAGAGGCCATTACTGGGAAGCTATCAAGTTAAGGAAGGTGAAATCACAGCCCATCAATCATTGAATGACCATCATCATTGTGATTAGGCAAACAGGCAATCCCTAACAAATGATCAATTGCCACAACAGATAATTTCAAACACACTGTACAGTCTTTATCTACTTTCCACTCTCCTGCAAGTACCAGAAGACTGAAGAGATGAAATTCTATCTGGTCCCCTTGTCCCAACACTCTGCTCCTTTGCTGAGTGAGGGATCTCCCACCTCTTGCTTTCCAGTCCATGGTCCTGTTTGTCACAGCAGAGCTCCTGGCTGCTTGGGGCCCTTTGAGCAGAGGGTGCTCAGCGTGCAATTTGAGTGTCATTACACCATTCACTCACCTCTCTGACTTTCTTTATTAGTTTCATCCGGGTGGAGTGCCCTGAAGCCATGTGGGTTGGTGGACAGGGCACTGTGTTTTGGCCGTGGAAGCAGGTGGCCAGTAAGAGGCAGGTCTCACAAATGGGGTTCGAATGGGGTGCCATCCAGATCACCTGGGAAGGAATCGGGTGCATGTAGTGGGATCAGCTCATCCCCCTCACCCACAACATGCATTGACATGGATGCCTAGACCTCAAGCAAGCCACCTTAAGTGACAATATTTTAATAATAGGCACTGGTCTGGAGACAATAAGACAGAACCTGAGTCTCCAAGACAAGGTGAGAACCCTTGCACTAGACAGGAACTCTGCTTACAATTCTCGGTCATACATCAGGGAAGCTAATATTTCCCTCTCCTTAATACCAGCCCCTTCCCTGGGTATGGGTTGGGAGCAGGGAGTCTAGACCTTTATCCTTATGGATTTTACACTTATCCATAATAGGAGTCCAAATCTCTGAATCCTGAGTTAGAAAATAAGATGCCAAACAAGCAATCTGCAAATGAAATTTTGCAATAAATAATCTGTGTAGAACGGTCATGTAACTGGCCATAACATTTAAAGTTAGTGTCATCTTGCTCCCAAAGAAGTAATTATATGCCACAGGTTCTAAGTAGTGTAAATAAAAACAATTACAAATGCTTTGGCCACTACATATATAGTTCATTGTTCATCTACAGTCAAAGATCAGGAAAATAAAATAAATATTTACATTGCCTATACTTTCTATGTAAATAGTTGTCCAGAATTGCACCCACAATTATTTTCAATCGCTTGCCCTAAAATGGAGCTTTCTTTTTTATGCTGCAAGCACATGGAGCTCATGATCGCCTAATCAGAACACAACTGAAGAACAAGAGGCACTATCCCAGCAAGCTGAAAAGTCAAGGCAGTAACAGCTGAGGAAGTTTTGCTGAGGCAGTTTTGCTGAGGCAGAGGTGAAGGGGTTGCTACTTGGGGTCTGCCCAGTATGTCAGAGGAAGATGTCACCTGAGGCACGTTCACAAACCCCTTTTAATTAAGACGAGTGTTTTCAGCAACTCCAGTAGGTTTGGTTTTGGGCCTCCTAACAGCTCAGCCTTTCCATAAGCAAGCTTGCAACAACCACTTGCTCTTAGATCCCAGTTACAAACATATTTCTGTTAATGAGTATCAGCTCCCTTTGGCAATGTGCACATCTACTTCCTGCAAGGCACACAAAAAAAATAATTCTGAGAAAAAATATTTCCAAAGCCATTTGCTTCTCGACAAATTGTACAGGCATATGCCAGATCTTCTGTATTTTCATACATGTGCAAGTACAAACTGCAGTTCTTTCACTTTACATGTCCCTGAGGTTAGTCCAAAAAGTCACAAGTACAAGATGGCCGAAAACTGCATTTTAAATATGATACATACGTATTAAATAGTGTCATTTCAAATGCAGGGTACAAACGGCTTTGAATTCCAGTGATTTCAGCTGATATTTGTTTTTCAAATGCACCCATTAGTATAAGCTGCTTAATGCATAAAATGCTCAGAATATTCATTCTTTGTGTTAATAATATAATTACCCATGAAAGCCTTCCCCCCAACACCACACTGAATGGGCCTCTCAGTATAAATAGTGGAATGTAACTGAGCTCTGTATGAAACATGTATGACCTAAAACTGTCAAGCTCTCAGAAAAATCTATTTTCCTTTTTTTTTTCTCTGATTCACAGTTGCTCTGTTTGCAACGCTGTATGACAAGAGAAATGTGTAGCAGTATTGCAGTGGGAAAATGTAATGCGGTTACTTACAATGAAATGACAATTTGGGCATCAGGTAATTAAAATTGAAAAGAAGCTTTACAAGGCATTGCTGTGACTTCCTGTGCAGTTTTTGGTACAGAATGACAGACTGCCAGGCAGAGCTCTCAAAATCCCCAAGCCCAAATACCAAACAACATTGCAAACAAAGGCCCAGCGACACCAGGAAATTAATAACACTTAACGTGAAAAATGTTCTACATTCAGTTCAGTTTCATGTTAAACGAGTGTGACTACATATTGCTGAGGCAAAAATTTAAAGCCTTCCTGCCTCTTTTGCGCAATCCTTTCCCAGACCGAATTGCCACTGGCATGTGGGGCAGGGGAGGAAAAGCAGCCATTTGAGCTGGTTTTTGAGATCAGCCCTGGCTGACAAGTGTGGGAGTTCAATGGGAGCTCTGCCTGAACAAAAGGCTACAGGATCCCATGTGTTGAAACAAGCGTTTCACTTAGAAGAAGGGTGCAAATGTATATGGTTTAAAAGTACAGAACATTTTGTTCTTCGGGCTCAATTTTTCTAGTCTTGCTCATGCAGAGGGAATTTCCAGGGGCCTTCTTGAGAGGTAAAATATCTTCCATGATTAAGGCTGGAGGAGCAAGTCCTTCACCCATCTAGCAGCTATGGAGCTGCTTGCAAGCTGTGGGCAGGTGAATCTGTCTTGAATGCTGCAGATGCTTAAAATTTATAGCTGATATTAGTTAGAAACAGCAGAATTCCCTACAGGTCCCACAGAATCCTTCATTAATGTGCTTTCAGAGCACATTCCCTCTGCTCCTGTTGTGTAACTGGAAAGCCTAAGTAAAACACACTCTCTCGATTCCCTGCTGCTCTACTCCTGCTGTAGTCTCCGCTGAGTTTGGTTATACAGATATAAAGCTGGAGTAAGTATTACAGACCAGCCACTTCTCTTCTCCAGGGGAAATCCGCTGTCTGCCTTCTTAAGACACAGTATTCACAATGAGCTTTGTACAGAGGAGATGAGGAAAATAACATTTACCCTGAAGTCCAAAGGCACAGCCTATTTCACTGTAATCCTTCTGGCATGTAAATTATCGCTATGGCTTCTCCATTTTCCACCACTCCAGCTACCTGTTTGCTGGATCTGTATAAATGAACCAATGTTCTCTCCTTCCCTCTGCTCATCTATTTACATACGAAGCAGTACACGTTGTGAAAGACTATGGAAAGATCCAAGGACGTGTATTTGGCAAGACTTAACTGTAACAGAACATCACCCCAGGTTCCCTGTGCTTCAGTGAACAGACAGCTAAGTCAGTTCTACATGTAGCAAGAATTTGGTTCATAAATTTCACTTTGCACCTTGTCGGAACACATCTTTTGTCAAAAAAATAAGAAAGCAAAAACTGAAAAAAATCACATTTTCACATCCTTAATTGGCATTAATTTTCTTTGAATACATTCTCTAGTAAGCAAATCTGAATACTAAGTGAATAGATTGGTGTATAGTTCACAAATTTCCAAAATCTATTAATACGTATTGTTTGTGGGGGAAATCTCCTTTTTATCTTCTTTAATGAGCATAACTTAGAAAATGACCTTTTCGATAAATGCTTTGTTGTTTGTATGCCCTTCAAAACTCTTTGGACAATGTATTTTGATAAATGAATTCCACTTTATTAATAGAAATTTGCTCCATTTTTAGATAGTGAATATGTTTAAATTACATTTATCAGGCAATCTTTCAGATTGAACAGAACTTTAAAGCAAAACTGGTATTGACAATAGAATAGTGATATATTACCAAGATGAAAGCATAAATATTGAAAGAGTGAAAAAAAGATAAAAAATAGTTTCCAACACTGAAATAGTTTCCAGCACTGAAAATAACCTAATTTACACGATATTGTTCCTCAACGTGCCTGTTGAGATAAATGAGATTCCAAAGGTTTATAATCTATGAACCACTTTCTGTAACTATTTCAGTACAATCATTCATTTGGAAGTGAATGGCCCAGACTGGTGCTTAAGACAAAAAAGCCACAGTACAGCCATCCTCAACAGAATAATGGCAAGGTATTTCCACAATTTTTAGCAAGATTCCTAACAAATTATTCTGATTTGTTTTTGTTGTTGCTTTTAAAGAAGATTGTGGAAGAGTGAATATTAACGTTAATTCTAAATCTAATTCTAGTTTTAACTGCACAGTCATGGCTGGAGTGCAGTGCATATTATATGAAATACGCAATGAACAAAATAATAATGGGATAATAGAAAAACATAATACAAAGCAAGTATAACGCATTAATAGCAGAATATTGTTTGTAAGGCAGAATATATAAAAGTGATTGTTCATCTTTGTGGCCTACGATATGTCCAACTCTGCCTCCTTCACCTCACTGCAAGTATTCATGCACTTTGGACTCAACAATGTGAAAGGGTCTGATTCAGCTACTCTCAGCACCAAACAGGAGATACAAAAACCTCCTCAACGTGGAGTCCGAAACCAGGCACAGAACTCAGCAAATATGTCCAAAGCCTC
Source organism: Aythya ferina (assembly GCF_964211825.1). NCBI lineage: Eukaryota > Metazoa > Chordata > Aves > Anseriformes > Anatidae > Aythya > Aythya ferina. The sequence goes on from NC_140301.1 coordinate 41,221,637, forward strand.
TGTCCTTGAATAGTGGCATGCTAAGTGGAGATCACAGTTTTTCCTCGAATTCATTACAGCTATAACAAATGAATTGCAGGGAAGGCAACGTTTCTGAGAAACCTGTGTTACATTTTGAAATGTTTCCATCGGATGGAAAAAGTTTTTTTTTTTATGTTTTTTTTTTTTCTTTCTTTTTTAAAGCCTGTGCTTTCCCAACTAGCAACAGTTGAGTCTTTTATAGCTTTTCTCCTGGCATGAGATTTGATTAGCAAGTACAAGGATTTAGACAGAGATTTGTTAAGTCACAGTTATATTGTGTTGCAATTAAAATGTAGGAAATTCGCAGTCTACTTAAGCGGTTAAAAATGCTTAATGTAGGAAGCAATTACACCTCATTTTCGAATTATTCCCCTGCCTACCGAGCGCAGCGGCCAGTACAGCGCGGCCACCAGGGCGGCGGTGGGCAGCGCCCTGGGACGCCCCCGGCTTTACCTGGCCTGGGGGCGGCTCGGCACGGCGCGGCGGGGGGCAGAAACCCCGGGGGCGGCGCGGCCGGGGCCGGTCGCGGCGGGGACCGGTGCGCGGCGATTCTCGGGTGTCTACTCGGCGGGTTGGGCCAGGCGGCCGCTGCACAACCCGGGAGAGAGGCGGGCCGGGGTCTCCCGAGATGGGGGCTGGCGGCCGCCTGTTCTGGGGGAGGCAGCGGAGGCTGCAGCGAGGCTCTTTCCCGACGTCGCCCCTCCGTGCGGAGTTTTTGGCTCACGACCCAAAAAAACAAGCAGCCGCCCAGCGAATGCCGACACCGGCCTGACACCGGGAGCGGCAGCCCCGGGAAGGGGCCGCAGCCCCGGAGCCGAGCTCAGAGGCCCGGAGCATCACCCCCGCCCGGCCGCCCCTCTCTCTTTACCTGGCTGTACTTGGCCTCCTGCTCCAGGGAGCTCTTCTCCAGCCCGTTCACGGTGTGCTGGGCGGCGGGGGGGAAGCTGTTTCGGCCCAGGCTGCTCCATTCCTCCACCTTGGGGCTGGGGTAAGACGAGGTGTCACTCACTGCGGGAAACACGGAGGGAAGAGGGGATTAGAGGCAGGGGCTGCTTGCTGCGGGCAAACCCCGGCCCCGCTCCCCGGGGGGGGCAGAGCTAAGGGGAGGCCTAAGAGGTGCCCCCTGCACCGTGCTGGGTCTTCCGGCTGCCCCTGGAGGGGGGAATACCGGAGGAGCAGGCGGGCGGGGGGGCGGTGATGTCCCCCGCTCCCCCTGGTGCAGTTGATGGAAGAGCATCCGCGGCCAAGGCCAGAGCTGGCTCGTCCCCGTGTCGCTGCGCGGGTCCCCGCCTGGGGTCTCCAGGAATAATTTGTCCCGTATGTGTGTGAGCGTGTCCGAGGGCAAAGCGTCTCCCCTGGTAGAGAAGTAACCCCAACGCGGCTGCCCAGAGCACCAGGCTCTAAACAAGGTTGGGACCAAACCCAAGAAAACAAAGCAAATAACCAAGCAAAACGCACAGACGATAATAATAAATAAATAATAATGATAAATAAATAATAATAATAATAAAGACAAGAAAAAAATGAAGCAAAGGGAAGAAAGAAGACAAAGGGAGAAAAGCCCTGTCCTTTATGCACATCAGCCGCCGCACGGAAATACGGGGCACGGCCGGGAGCCTGGGCGGGGGGGGGAGAGGATGGGGGTCACGGCCCCTCCAAGCCCCGCAGGAGGGTGCAGGGCTGCGGGCCGCCGTGAGAGCAGGCGTCCGTGCCCCAGCACCCCGCTCGGCCCCGCGCCGAGGCCGGGGAAAAGGCACAAATCTGAAGTTGTCTTAAGAAATTGAGCTCTCTCGGTGAGCGCCCTTTTCTGCTGATCTCACACTTTCCCATGAATAGGGGCTTCCTTTCCGTGTCAGCAAGGTCAGTTTATCCTATAAATCAAGGGCGAGCAGCCCCCATCTGCGGCATCGGCTGCTCAGCAGCCCCAGGTCGGTGCCGGGTAGGGAGGGGGGGAGAGTTTACACCGCAGAAAGATGTGTGCAGCTCCGAGGTCTGAGAGAGACGGGGGAGATGCCGAGACACCCGGCAGTACCGTCAGAGGCCTGCCTGCCAATGTGGTGTTAATAAAAGAGGAACTCACTAAAAATCTCCAGTTCTCATGTGATTGTAATGTTCTCGTTTTCTTTAATGTTCATTGCCAACACTACCTCTCCCTAGCACAGAGCAGAGGTTGCCAGGCGTGTATTTTTAAAGCCGACTCGGAAACATATTTGTTTGTGCCGGCGCGGTCTGAGGATAACAGTGTACCGTGAAGCAAAGGGCGAAGAAGGGCAAAAATTCGTATGTCTGTATAAATAAAACATACTTATGTGAGTATGTATTGCTTGGAAAAAACGCCAGCTTTCGGGGGAAAGAATAATTATTCTGCAATACATAAAGGATCACTTTGCATTTGAAGTGCTGCTGGAACCGGACGACTGCCTTTAAAAACGCAATGAAAACAAAAATCACCCCCCTACCCCCCCGCTAATTGGGAGGGAAGAGTGGGACACAGAGATCGCTGTAGGCAAAGGTTATTTTAGACTGTTGTTTTAACCACATTCACTGTTAGTTCACTGGCAGAGACCGGAGTGGAAAAAATGTCCCTTTCTCTGCGGCAAAGCGTAGCGAGCAGCTGGGAGACATGACACAGTTTCCAGCCGGAGAAGCAAAAAGAAGGTGGAAGGGATACAATGAGCAAATCTTCGGGGTTTCGTTTTCCTGGACCACCGCTTCGAAGGAAAATACAGCATCAGAATTAAAGCAATTAGGTGACATTTGAACTTCCTGCCCGAGCAAATTTGGCCTGATTGCGAAAACTAGAGAAAATGGACTGCTCGCTAACGCCAAGGCGGCGCCTGCGACCCGAGGGAGGCTGCGAGCCCCGTCCCAACGGGGACCGGGAACCACGCGGGCCCCGGGGCCGCCGCACCCCGGGGCCGTTCCCCAAAGCCGAAGTCGACACTTTTCGGGTCACAACGCCACCGGTGACGGCCGGTATTTCCCGTTCACTAGTTCGTCCGCGGCACCCACCCGGACCTCCGACGCGCCCCGGTCACAGGGCACGGCCCCCGGTAAGTTCGGTGCCCAGCTCGGGGCTGGGGAAAACGCAAGAGGCTTCCCGAGGCAAGCCGCGAAAACGCTTTCCGAGCCTCGGAGGGGACGGGGAACGGAGTCTCCGGCCCTGCCCCGCTGTGGCCCCGCGTCCCCCCCTCCTCACCTTGGTCTGTGATGGAGCGGATCCCCAGGATATCCGTCACCGAGTGGGACGACGGCCACGTCCGGGGCATGGCCATGGTGCTGGGAATCGCGGGCACCCCGGGAGGGGTGGGCACCTTGGCTCCCGCAGCGGCGATGGGGCTGGGGTAGGAGTAGATGTGGTTGTAGGGCAGAGCGGGCTGTGGGGGCGGCTGGTGCTGCTTGTAGGAGTCGTAGTGACTCTGCTGAGACAGGTTCCCGATTTTGTTCCGGAGGATGCGGCTGATGGAGCTGACAGACGGCACGTTGTACTTGTCACACACGCCATCGGCCAGCAGGCGATCCCGGATCTCCCAGGCGAAGATGCCCGGATCCCTTTGTTTGTAGGTCCGGATATGTTTTACCACCGTGGGGGTGGTGACCCGAGGCTTGCTGCCTCCGATAGCCCCCGGTAGGATGGAGCCGGTCTCGTTGTAGCGAGCCAGGATTTTGCTGACACAGCCGTGGGAAACGCGGAGCTGCCGGCTAATGTCACACGGTCTGATACCCAGTTGCGCCAGTTCCACAATCCGGAGCCTGATGGCATTAGGCAGGGGTCTCCCGTTGACAAACACCCCACCGAGCTGGTTCACTTCCCCGAAGGCAGGTTCTGCAAGCAAACACACAAACACACCCGTCGGACACGGCCAATGGTTCTGAAGGGGGCGTCTGAACGACTCGTCACCAGAAGGCAGTTGTCACAGCTCGGGGACCCCCCGGACACACCACTCACGCTGCTTTCAAATAGCAGAATATCCCCGAAATTAAAAAGAAAAACATATAATAAAAGAAAGAAAAAAAAATAAAAAAAAAAAAGGAGAAGGCAGGACAAAAGTGGAAGAAAAGAAACGAAAGAAAGAAAAGCCGTGGCAACAAATGTCACATTTCTCCGGACCGTGCATCACGCATATTCTGAAAAAGCACATTCCAGAGACGAAAAGTCGCCTCAATAAGCAAGTCAGCTTTATTGCCACAGGAAGATGAACGTGAAAAAAAAAAAAAAAAGAAAAGAAAAGAAAAATAAAAACATTTTCAAAGCCGTGGGGGAGGGGGAGGAAGGAAAAGTAGTTGAGGAAATTCTTTTAAATCTTGGGAGAGGCGAGGGCAACTCGGTGCTTCTGAAAGCCTGGTCGCGACGAACATTTTAAACCTTATTTCTGGTGCTGTTAGCGCCTCTCTCTTAACAGCACAATTACACGAGGCTGTAAAATAAACGTGCTAAAATGTTAACTGCTCAGATCGGTGTCAGGAATAATATACAACGTGCCACAGGCTCCAGCCATCCACTCGCCTGCGATCCTGCCTCGCACTCGCCTAATAACATTAATAATAAACCGAGCAGTCATTAGCTTTCTCTTTTCCCTGCTCCTGACCCTCGGCGCGTTCTTACAACTTGTAGGAACACGAGCAAAGTCAATAAGGGAGCTGCGGCGGCACATGACGGCGCACGGGTGCTCCCTCTCTCTTGACAGCACTTGAACCCTCCTGCAGCTTCCAGCCACTTACCCATTCCTCTGAGCAGGACACCTCTGAGGCTGCCCTAAATCCCGAGTGGAGCCCTAAGCCCCGAGGCGTTCTGCCGGCCTCCCGCGCTGCCGGCCGCCCTAGCCCACCGGGCTCTCTGCTTTCCAGCGCCGAGGCGGCAGGGGCGCGAGGAAAAAGGGCCACAAGGCAATCTGCTTCCCGGCGAGAGAGCCTTGACTTGTGCATTTCAACCTCAGGGCAACGTGGGCAGGGCTGGGCTGGGCAGGGCGCCGCAGCCCATCACTCACCCGAGCCCGCCCCCGGGGGCGGCCCGGCGGCCCAGCCGCCCTCCCAGTGGCCAGGGGAGATGACAGACAGCACGGGCCTGGCGGCCCTTCCGCTCCCTTTCGCAGGCGTGCTCGGCACCTGGCTCCCCAGTACAATAGAAATGCCTATTTAATACCTGCCTGGCGGTAAGTTGCACGCCAAGTGCAATTAATGCTGGGGCGGTGCTGAGCGGGGCTGGCGCTGTGGTAGGGCAGCACCCTGCCAGGGGACGGGGGCGGGCGGGCAGCCCCGAGGGGACGGGAGCCGTCGGGGGGCCGCGCCGTGCCGTGCCGTGCCGTGTCGGGCAGGGCACAGCGCCGGGCTCCCAGCCCCGCGGCACCGCGGCTGCTGCCGGCCCGGCCTTGCCCCCTCCGCTGAAAGCCGTCGGGGCAGCCGGGGGGATCCTCCCCAGCCCGCTGCCGGGAAAGAAAGGTGTGCCGAAACCGACGAGGGGCTCCCGCGTTTGCTCGCAGACACGGGAGAGGTGTTCTTTGTTTTTAGCCCCCTTGCAATAAAGCTCTTTTTAACTAACGAATGGTTCACGGGTGGTGCAGGAGACGGTAGCGAGCGGCGACGGGCAGGTTATTGCTGGGGGAAACCGCAACGAGGTCGGGACATCGGCTGCAGCATCTCCTCTGCCTGAGGAGACGGGCAGGGGGCTCCCAGCCACCGGGGCTGCTCTTCCCCGGCCGCCAGAGCCCCCCGCGGGTTTCGTTTTAGTCCCGGTACTAAATGTGGCGCTGGGTTTAACTCTAAAACGTCAGCCTCTTGCCGCTGATTTCGACTTTATCAAAGACACTGCGACATATTAACAGTTAAAAGAAAAACAGACAAAGCTGGTAGGAATTAAAGTACGTGTGGGTCACGGCGTGTTTGTGTATGTGGAAGATGTGTTTGGTTTGGCACTAGGTGTGCGGATCCCGATCTGTGAGCTCGTGTGTGTGCCTCTCATATACAACACACGTACATCGCGTTACACGCAGAAATCACGGGCTTCCCACCTCCAACCACAAATTTATCTTTTTTTTTTTTTTTTGAGATTTGTTGTTTGTTTGTTTTAATAGACTCGCGAAGATCCAGGCTCTATAAATGAAATAAAACATTAAATGAAATAATACGGTCACCGCGGCGCACGAAAAATCAGCGAGTTAAATATGGATTTGATGTCGCTGGTGTGTATGAACACTGTATAAATATTAAGTGAAATATTTGTAAGAGATGTTTTATTAAAATCTAATTAACTGAGCTAGATTTCAGATTCATATCACAGTGAAAGTGTCCAATGAGGAATAGTGAGGATGTTACAGGAGATCATCCAGAAATTAATGGCACGTTGCAGGCACTTTTGGGTGGAAAGAAGGCGGTAGGGGTTCCTCAGCATTTATCTAATTGATCGCAATATCGGCGGATACCTCTGCTTACTCCGCAGAAGTTCAAAACCAACCGTTTTCTCTAGTAATTGTGTTTATTTCTGAAACGTGAGCTACAAATACAGCATATCACACTTGTAAATTGCGGTGCTTCCGAAACCTAAATCAAATCACCTCTAGCAAAGGTTTTCCCCCCGCACAGACACATGCGCGCAAATGCCGTCGTTAGAAAGCAGTGCTCGCAGGCGATAGTCGCAGGCATTTGCTAAAGCCTTCTCAGCAAGTCCTCGGCGTCGTGAGCTGCCCTATTCGCACATCCTATAAAAGTATCCCATTCGGATATTTTGAAGGCAGGAGGTATTGAATTAGTGAGAGCCGGATCCAGCAGCTAATTCAGTTCATTCTGCAATTAAACAAAGGAGGGGAGCGTGTGTTCATCAACTGCCGACCTGCTCCGGGAGCATGCTTCTCGCCGACACGGAGCGGAGCCCGGCATGCCTGCCCTCCCCGCAGCCGCTGCTCCCCGCCCGGCCGAGCCGTGCCCAGCTCCCGCTGCACCGGCACCGGCACCGGCCCCGCGGGCTCCCCAGTGCACGGCCCCTGCCTTGCCGCCGCTCCAGCCCGGTCTAAGCGACCTGTGGCCGGGGATGAGCTCCGGGAGCACGGCTGGTGCAAGCCCGGCCCTGCCACTCCGGGGCTGGAGGAGCCGCTCGGCGCCCCCGGAGCTCTCCCCCTGGGTCGCTGTGATGCTCGGACGTGACCCTGCGCTGCTCTCTCACGCTGCCAGGGCAGTTTCTCTCTCCATCTGTGACTATTGTGTTCACAACTGCGTCCTTTCCCCCCCCCCCCCACTCCCGCGGGGTGTCCTCCAACCTGTCTGTTCCCCCTCCTTCCCTCTCCCACCCTTCCACCCCGCCTCTGATCTCCTGGCTATTTGGTTTCTTTCCCTTTCTCAATGTGTGTTCCTGATGTGGTCCTGTCGGAAAAGCTCGTTTACTCTGCTCGGGTCTCCAGTGGTTTAAGGATAATGTTTATCAGAAGTGAACGTGCTCAACTTGTTTCCATTCAACTGCTGAGTGTGGGCTGAAATACCAAAGGTCACATCTACAGTGAGTCGGTAGAGGGCAGGGGGAGCCGAGAGGAGTATGAAAACATTGTAATATACAACAGCCTGTTGATCGCTGGTGACCTGCCTGGCAAAAAGATTAATTTTTTTTTTTTCAGGTAGGAAATAATCGAAGAATTGAAGGGGAAAGGAGGCAAGGAGAGGAGGGCGGGGGGGCGCAGGGCCGGGCGGGGGGGGCGCCCCAGGCAGAGCACGCGTGGCGGGGCATGGGGCTTGCCCCGAGGTGGGCGCTCCGTGGGGTGCCCCGGCGGTGCAAAGCAATGTGGGGGGATGGAAGGAGACCCCGACCGGGGAGAGCTGAGACCCGGCTTCCCCGCCGCGGCCCCTGCTTCCTCATGCAGAAGAGAGGGAGCGAGCCAGGCCCCAGCTACCGGGAGCCCCCGGCCCCCATTTGGGCAGAGCCAGGGTGGACAGCCCCGCTTCCACGCAGGGGAGCCCCAAGGTCGCTGGAAGTGACCCTCTTCCCGCTCTTGGCACCCCGGGGCCCGGAAGGCGGAGGGCTCAGGGCTGGGGGGCTCGGCCGAGCCCTCGGGGGGTGATCCCCGGAGTCCCTCCCGTAAGCGGCATCAGCTCGCCCCTCCGGCCGGGCTCTGGTCCCAGGGTGGCCTCGCTCGGGGCTAGGGGAGCTCACCTCGGCGTGGGCAGCTCCCGTGCCCCCCCGCCGGCTGCAGGGAAGGCCCGTCCTCCATGAAGGCCTTCTGGAGGGCCTCGGTGTGATTGAGTGCCTTGCCGGTCTCCAGCTTCCTCCGCTCTCCCACTGTGGGAAGAAATCAGCCAAATAAAACGGGACACCCCTACAGCCCGTCTTTGAAGCTGCAGATTGTTAATGATTTTTTTTGGAAGGGAGCTAACCCTTCTCCCTCCACGAGAGGAGGCAGCTACTGAGGAGCTGTTAGGGCAGAGGGACATTCTTGCTGCAGCGCATTTTATAAGTAGAAAAAGAAAAACGAGACCCTTCCCGAGGAGCAAGTCGGGTGGAAGGATTTCTCGAGCCGCTGTGGGGAAGGTGTGGATCCTATGTGGTGGGGTTTAGAGCCTCACGGACGTGGCACGGCTGTCGCAGAGGCTGTTGCAGGCTGTTGTTGTCCTGCCTTGCCCTCAGCCCCTGCCATGCGGTGGGGCAGAGAAATCCCCGCGGGAGCGACAGGGGCAGTTTGGAGAGCAAAGGGCGTCTTGGAATGGGGACAACGCGGGAGGGTGTCAGAGAGGGGTCTGGACATCTGGGAAAGCCAGACCATGGACAAGTGGGACTGAGGCAGGTGGAGGGGCAGAGACACCTCCGGGCCCTGTCAAGGAGGGGCTGCTCTACCTGCGCACACAGTGCTCGGAGGAGGGAGCGCACGGAGAGGACAGCAAAGCCTCCAGAGACCATCACAAGCCCCAGGGAGAAGGGGAGGAGAGAGCTGTGCCTCCCCGCCGGAGCTGACCCATCCCGCAGTGAAGGTGCTGCGTGGTGTAGAAAGAGGCAAGAGCCACGGGACGTACGTTTTGCACGGAGCCATTTCTCCACGCGGGAGAACAAAATCCCGCAGGATCTGTAGGCATCACTCTCATTTTCCGCGGGTGGCAGCTCAGCACCCCCACAGAAGGGGGCGCGGGGGGCTCGGTGACCCCCGTCCGCGCCCCCTCCGCCCTCGCCGTCTACCGAGCGGCTCTCAGGTGCTTGTCCTCCGTAAACTGGGACAAAAGCGCTTCCAAAACGTCCCTGGTGGATGCTGGCTGGGGAAGCCGCCCGGAGAATGAATCCAGGCACCGCCGCCCCCCCGCAGCCCCGAGCCCTTTAGCGACCCCCGGCTGCTCCCCTTCTACAGGGGTGGGCCTGGCTTTCCACTTGTTCTGCGCTGTCCGGGGAAAAACTGTTGGGTGGGAATGTGGTTGGGCCACATGTTGCCGATCTTTCCTTGGCAGACATCGCCTCTCTCCTGTTACTGCTGACCGCTGCCTTCTTTTATCTCGCTACAAAACACGCTTGTGCTTCTGAGTTCACATGGCTGCATCAAGGTACGGACGGACATGCGAATCCCGGACGGGATATTTTTTTACATTAAGTCAATGAATAAAATATTCAGGCGTGCTCAGAAATCCGTGCACCAACTCCAACACACCCAGGAAATAATTTGGGATTGTGTTCTGTCCTCAAACAGGCTTGGAGGGCGGCAGGGCAGTGCCGCGTGTGAGTGATTGCAGTTTTAAGAAACTGGTTTGACGTCGGGAACAGGTCGGAGAATGGCAATGTAATCGGATGAAATTTTGTTTAAACATTTTTCATCAGTTGCAAACAAAACACGTCGTATGAAGCAATGGTGGGCAAAACACAGGTAGGTCTTGGAGTCACCTCGGCGGTGTCAGACCCCCAGGTCTGAAGGGAAACGAAAGCTAACAAGAAATCGAGGCAGCCTTCCCTGGGATTTTTCCGGGGCTCCGCTGGTCTTGTGCGCAGGCAGCGCTTCCCGCGGCTCGGCGCTGCGCGGCTTCCTGCGTTCGTCCCGGCCGCGGCTCTGAGCCCCCCCCGCCGCCCGCGAGGCCCTGCCCGCCGTCCCCCTGTGTAATGTCAAAGCTGGGAAACACCTGGGCTTTGAGGCAGGAGCTGGCGAGGGCTGTGACAGCGCAGGAGCCCCGCGTTGAGTGCCCCCGGGTGGAGGTGTTGGCTGCGGGAGGATGCGACGCGTTTGGCTCCCCCAGGGGACAGAGGGGACAGACGGACCGGGCTAACGTGGACTGATGGACACCCCTCGTCTCACGTCCGTCCCCTTCAGTGTGAAGGCAGGAGCAGGCTCCTGCACTGTGCTGTACCGCACTGAAAACAGACGAACAGGTGAAACAAATGCGCAGCGGTGCTAAACCGGGGAAAGACTCGGGGGTAACGAGGTCCCGCGGACAGAGCTTCCCCTCCAAACCCCGCGGTGCCTACCCGCTGCCCAGCCCCTCCGAGCCGGCCGGCATCTCCCGCCCCCCGGCATCCCCCCTGCCACCGCCTTACGCCTTCCTGCCCTGCCTGAATATTCAGATCGGGCTTGGGAGGGTCGCGGGGGTGCTAGTGGTGGTGGCTATTAATGATCTGTTAGTAGCTTGGACAGGTTTAATAACTTTGCCGCCACTTGTTCTTAGCAACCCCTCTGGAACCCAGACAGTGTCTCATTAGGGCTTTCCTGGTGTAAACATTTGACTTGAATGAGCGGTGCTGAGTTAATTTCTCTTTGCACTAGGATTTGTTTAATGACATATAGGGAAATAGACAATTCTCATGTACCAGGCCATAAAGCTACAGAGGGCCAGATTTTAAAAGCATATTTTTGTTCTAATAGAGCAATCGGGTTTTCATTTGTCACATGTTACATGAATTTAGAGTAAATGAAAAAAATACCTCTATTGTTCTGCATTAAATTATAGGAACCAATTGGGAATTCCTAGGCAATTTTCTCCATCTCTGCCTTCGCTTCTACAACACCTAGTACCAGTGCCACCTACAGGAATACTTGCGTTTTCAAGCTTTTTTAGAGTAAGAAAGCAGAAACACCGACTCCGAAAGCTGTTTTTCTTTGTAGCTTTCGTTTGAGTTCTCGCTAACACACACACGTGTGCAAACACACGTTCTTCTCTGCCACGGCAGGTGGAAGGCAGTGGGGGAAAGGGAATCGCTGCAAGTGAAGGCTTATACCGAAGAGTTTTTTGGGGTGTCGCTGGCTCGGTGCCGGGGGGGGCGAGCAGCGGGGGCGGCAGCCCGCTCGCTCCAGCGGAGCCCAGCACACCCACCAGCAGCACGGGGAATTTACGAGCTCGCCTGCACAGCGCCCCAAATCAATGCCTGTTTATCTGCTGGCTGTATTTTACGAGGGCCAGCTACAAGCCAAGTGCTGCTCTGCCTTGCTCTCCTGCACACCTTAGAGCTTTACCTTCGCCCGACGATTTATAACGAATGCCTCAGAAATTCCAGGGGCAAAATAATGATCCCTTCCCTCCCGGCTTCGGCGGAGGAGGCCTCGTCTGCGAGCAGCGCTCCCCCTCCGCTGCAGTCCCGTCGAGGCGGCCCCAGGGGGGCGGCCGGGGCCGGAGGCGGCGAGTACCGATCCGCACCGCGCTCCGCAGGTGGCTCCGCGGGGGCGGAAAGTTCCTCCTGGGCTTGGTGTCCCCTTGTCCTTTCCCTCGTTTAAACCTCCCCTGCTTTCTGATCAAGTTTAAAAGTGCGTCCTTTTTCTCTGGGTCCTTTACCTTTAAGGGTTTTTAGTTCCCATGCTTCTGCAGGGGCATAAAACCCTTATCCAAAAATGTGTGCACGTATATGTGCGTATTATTCAGCGTCATTCTTATACAGCAATGTCCGCCGTAAATATCGTTGATGCCCTTTCTCTCCGGGAAGGATATACCTCTGAGAAGATCCGAGGTCTGCATGCGGGTAGGGACAGAGGTGTCCGCGGCTCCTGAAGGACCGCGACACTTGATCCAGGTGCAACAAAAAGCTCCCGTGCGCGCCGGGACAAAGTCTGGGCTGGAGGCAGTTCCAACAGAAAAAGGCTGCTAACGCTTTTCCCCGAAACCTCGTCTCCTTTTGAATTACCTAATTACAAACCCCAGAGTTCGTTTTTCCTGAGAGGGTAAGAAATGCGGCCAGGTTTTTAGAAGAAACGAACATTTTTGGCCTACACTGGAAGATTTGTAGCCATATTAATATTTTAACGCATGGAGAAAACTCTATCGTTCCGACCTGGAGACTTCCATTTCGTTGTGAGAAATAAATTAATCGCTAATGCCAGTACTAGTACCACTACTAATGCTGCAGGGAGCAAGCAGAGTTGCCCGTCCCCTCCTGCCTTGCCCGGGTTTGCAGCTGCTCTCGGCGGCTCCCCAGAATGGGGGCAGCACCGCGCCTGTCGCCCCGCTTTCCAAAGGGCCAGCGACGTTATTAATGCATGGGATAATAATAAGCCATTCGCGACGTGACATAGCAAAGACGCAATCGAGCGTGGCGTTCTCTATCGGTTGCTGTTTTCTCATAAAGCAAAACAAAATTCCTGGCTCCCCGGCTTAAAAACCTTCTGCGGGGACGCTCAGCGCTGCCTACGCGCCGGTGCGGGGTCGAGCCCTGCCAGCTTCCCCCCTGCGTGTGCGCGTTTGGGATCGAAATCTTCTCTTCACCCGGCCAGGTGCCATCTCCAGAGCCCCCTCTGCCCCTTCTTCTGTGCCAAGGGAGCCTTGGCCGCCCGCCGCGGCTGCAGCCCCACGGGAGAGGAGCGGGGCCAGGTCCCGCCGAGGAGCCGCCGGCCCCGCAGCCGTACAGCCGGGGGGGGGGGGGGGGGGGGTGCGTTTCGCAGCGGCCCCACTCGATTTCGTTTGCAAGATATTTTTCGCCTACAGTCTCAATATAATAACTGAGGGGCTAAAACCCACCCGGCGCATTTCCAGCGTCGCAAGGTTTAATGAACAAGAGCGCTTTAAATACACACATTTCGGAGAAGAAAGGCTGTTTTAAGGAAAGATCCGTGGGCTTTGGTGCTGCCCTGCCCTACACGGCAACTTCTGCCCGGTTGCGGGGGGAGACGCCGCATTTTTTGCGAGGCCGCTGGGGGGGACCCCGCCGCTGTCACCCCTCGGGGTGCCCCCACCTCTTCCTACCACACCTGGCCGGGAGCAGCAGGGAAGGCTCAGCACGGAGAGTTTTTTTCTGCCTGGGCTTTAAATCAACGGAGGCAGAAATCAGCTTTTGAGCGTGTCTGCTTCGATGTGCGCTTACTGCCGAAACGCAGCAATAATAACACAGCGACGAGCCGGGGCCGGAGGCCGTTTGGGCTTTCTCCACGGCGCTGTGATTTTGCAGTTTCCAAGAGCCTTTTCCAGGGGCCGCGAACACTGCTGTCCGATCCCCTGGGCCCACCAGAATGAACCCCTATGGGCCCCTTTCCAGACCCGGGGCCACCCTTTGCAAGCAGCCGCAGCTGCCCCCCACCTCTCCCCCCCCCTCCACACACACACATCCCGATCCCCTCAGGTGGATTGGGCGCAGCAGGACCAGAGGCTGGGCAGCAAGACGCAAGGGACCCCCGCAGCATCCCGGGTGGCAGCTGCCAGGCTGGAAAGCCAGACCCGGCCTTTTCCAGGAGCCGCATCGTTTTAACTGCAGTCCACGCACTGTCCTGGTTTAATTTCAAGTGAGGGAGTTGGAGGGAGGAAGGAGAGGGATTTTTGCTGCGTACAGCAGCGTGCTGAGCACCCAGACCTGGGCTCAGGCTCCGTCGGGAGAGCCCAGAGCAGTGTGCAACGGCCTCGACTCCCACCGCAGCCCTGACGGCAGGGCCCCCTTTCCCTGGGGACTGCTGCTCACCGCCCGTCCTCGCCGCTGCCCCCGGGACCGATGGCTGCTGAGCCCACCCAGCCTGGCTGGCTTGCCGTGGCATTTCTCCTCTTGTCCAAGGTTGAGACCTGCAGTGTCCCCGTTCGCGACACTTTGCCTCAGAGCGTTTTAGGTCATTGCAGGGACCTACGTGATGGAAAGGAAGGTGATGTTGAGGCCCCCAAGGGAAGGTTTGCAGGAAAGACCCCTGAGTATAGATGCTGCGAAGGTCATGAGGAAGCCCTGCTGGGGATGCTGGAGCTCGCAAAGCCCGGCAGTCCCGCAGCAGGGCTTCTCCGCGTGGCAGAGGCCAGTGCTTACCCCAGGGCAGGCAAACCACGGGTGCCCTCGACGGGAGGCCGAGTCAGGAGCTACCTGTAGTGCAGTGGGAGGTTTACAGCATCTCTTCGGTACCCAGGTGCAAGACCAGTTCGTAGCCGAGACGAGCGGCCCTTGAGCTGCCAAACGCGCCGCTGGTCACCGGGCAGAGGCAGGGTGAAGTCGAGGAGCGGCTTCGACACACGTTCGTCGATCGGTGCCCGTAACTCTTTGCTCAGAGATTTAGCAAAATCAATCCAGCTACTTTCGTTCGTTGATATAAACCGCATATGTGTATTTAATGCTATCCTTGTACTATCAGCATCCCGAGTACTGTGAACAACCTCAGCCTCTGCATATCACGCCAGAATCCACATAAAAATCTCTTCACCTCGGTGCAAACTGCCTCCACCTATATGTAATAGGAGCAACAGAAGAAATGTCGTATAGAAAAGAACAGGGAACAACATCCCGTTGTTCTTTACATTTTCGTAGCGCACGAAGGGTTTGTTTATTCTTTGTACGCACACAATGTAGGATGAAGGCGGGTGCTTCCATGGGGTTTAAATGAGGTGCCCTTTTTACCATCTTGTTTTTAACCCATAAACTCCACAAGTAAATTTTGACTATCAAAAGAAAGGGAAACAAACACTTTTCTATTACAAATCCCTCTCCCGATAAATACAGCTGCAAGTCCAAATAATTGTCTGGTTCTGAATGGGAATTTCATTTAGAAGAATCAGATCATCATAGATTACAACATTCCAGAATTATTAGAATATTATTATTGTAAATTAACAACTATCTAATATTTGGAGAGCTGCAGCATGACAGAAGTTACAAAACGGTATCGGGATCAACTTTCTATATTAACTTGCCTACAACTTTCTCAAAAATATGTGGAAGGTTTCTACAACAATATAAATGTTTTAAAACGTCTGAACCTATTACCTTCCTTCGGTATTTCTGTTCGTACACACATAAAAAAAATACACTTTCTCATTTACAAACAAATCTGAGCATGCTATTCAGAGAAAAGGTACAAAAGAGTTAGGATTACTCTGGAAATGCGGTGCGGATTTAGACAATAAAGATGAACATTAGCTTGGCTTTCAGAGACGTATTTATTAACAGCCAGCTAAAATTCTGATGCTTATATTGCCCGGACTGTACAGACTCGAATTAAAGTAGTTCCCCTTTAGGTATATACATACGGCTGTATACTGTATGCATATGCATACTAGTGCTTGCTTGCTGGACCACAGGAAAGGTTTGGGACAGGTGGGATCCCCAGATCAGCGGGAAAAGGAAATTACGGCGCGGAAGGGCCAGTTGCGGGTGGGGAGGCTGGAGGCGAGCATTCCCGTGTCCCCAGGTGACACCAAGGGACCCCGCGGGCTCTCCTGCCCGACAGCACCGCTGCCGAGCCCCGCAGGCGGCACCCAGCAGATGTCAGCCCAAGGCGACCGGGTGGAAAATGAGGAAAGCGGGCGGGTGAGAAGGTCCCCGGCCGCGGCACAAACTCGCAGCCTTTCTGCCCTGCTTTCGGCAGCGGCTGCCGGGCCGAGGGGAGCCGGAGGGAGTCCGGGGGGCAGGAGGAGGAGGTAGCGGGGAGAGCCCCCGGTGCCGAGAAATGCCACCGCCTGCTCTGCCATGCTCTGTATGCGTATATATATGTATATATTTATTTTCAGCGCTGTAGTGTTTTACACGAAACGGGACGTTTTCTGGGAGCGGGAGGCGGTTCCTTTCCCGGAATAATCAGAGCAACATTTGCCTCCGGCTTCTGCGCTGGTGCTCCCCGACTGCGTGCTTAAAAACAACGCGTTTGTTCTTGCTCGTTTATTTTTCTCTCGGTGTATTTTGGGACTCCCGAAATAAGCCGCTAGTAATACCTCTAAAGCCCTTTTGGCGTCAGAAGCAAAAGCAACAAATGCAACCGCTTCTGCCTCTCTTTTACCCATCTCGCCCCCCATCTTTGAGCTGGATGGGAAAAAGGCGGCGAGGAGAGGCACAGCGGCGGCTTGGACAGAGACAAAGGGAAACATTTGTTCTGGAGAGCAACCCTTTTCCCCACAGAGACCCGAAATCCCGGCTGGAGGAGCGGTGGGTGCCGGGCCCCGGCCGCGGGGCTGCCTCCCTGCCTCCCTCCCCGTCGGGGCGGGGCAGCTCCCGCTCTGCCGGTTTGCCAAGGCAGGAGGTGCCCGGGGGGGAACGGTGCCGTTCCTACAATATTCCTACACTTTGCACGGCAGGGAAAAGGGGTCCGCATCGCACGAGCCCCGTGAAACAGCCGGCGTGAGAATGAGCTCTCTGCCCACGACTCGCCCTCTGCGGGGCTGCTTGAATTTGCCGGGAGGGGAGGCAGGAGAGCTGGGGCTTCTCGGCGTCTTTGTTCCTTAGGGAAGAGGAGATTTATCTGTTCCTGAGCTTATTCTCTTGCCAGGTTGATCTTAAGAGCGATTAAGCGATTTGGAGCAATACTCGCCTCATCCTGCTCGCCGGAGATCTCCCTGGGAGAGAAATGCCCCAGCTGTGGGGCTGATATTGGGAAGTCCCGAGGGCCTCAGGGTGGGATCCTGGTGTCGTGGGAGACCCTGGCCATCCCGGAGGGTAGATCTGCCCCCCAGCTGTGGTAGGTATTTGCTCTCTGGCCCTGGGAAAGCACCTCCAGGGGTGAAGAAAACAGGCAGGTAATGAAAGGTGCCTGTCCTGGCATTGAATTACAGCCAAACTGCAAACCTCAAATCCTCTATTTTCACAAAGTGATTTAAAAATAATAGTAACAGGTCCCCCCCTGCTTTGCAAGGCACAACTGGGCCAAAGAGACTGCTCTCCCTCCTGGGAGACTGCTCTCCTGGGGAGCAGAGGGTGCACAGGGCAGTGTGTGTGCGTGTTGTAGGGGTGTATGGGACAGGGGTAGGGGGCTCAAACTGCCCTGGTGCATATCTGTGAGTACGTGTGTTGAGTGTGCACTGCTCTGTGCATGTGGTCGCATGCTGTGTGCTTCTGCACGACTGAAGCTGCTGTGCTGGCACCTTTGACCCCTCCAACCAGGCTTTAGTAGGGACTGCGGCATGGCTTGGTCCTCATTGCTCCTGCAGACACAGCTGTCGGGCTTCCCCTTCTGCCTGCTAGCCATTCTCTTAAAGCATGGCTTCTCTTATACAACAGCAAAGCAGCTCGGCAGCCTCCCCGAAGTTGCTCTAAGTGTGGTGGCCCAGATGTGTGGTTAGAATAACCCTTGCTTTCTGGGCGGTTGGGGTGGAGGAAGGTCTCTGGGCTTAACTGTGCTGGGAATTTTCCACTTTCGTTTCAGTCACAGAGACTGGTTGTTTCCAATGTGGAAAGCGCTCCAGGCCTCTCTGTGATTAAACTCATCTGCAGCGTTTGGGATGGGACATTGCAGACTCAGAGACTGGGGCATGGTTCACATTCTGTTAGGCCTTGACAGGGCTGCAGGCGCTGTAATTCAGAGAGGATTCATATACCAAGGGTTTATCTCTCGCTCTCTCTCTTCCCACATCTCTGCTCGCAGCGTGAAGGCAATCCTGGGCTCAGTGCAGTGTTTATATCTAACGCTCCCCTGTATATCAGAGTCAATCATGTAGTTTTAAAAATTATTAGTAAACCACAAAAAACAACAGATTCAGGCATTGTCACTAATCCAGCCCATGGTGGCATCTGCCTGAAAGAAAGTGCATCCCGTATTAATGGTGGTGATGATGATTGCCCTATTTGCTGTAAAGCAAGACCACAGGATACAAGATTAATATGCTTCAAAAGCATATCTCTCACTGAGAGCTGGCTTCTCTTTTTCTACCCTCCTTCCCTCTGCCAGTCCCAGGATTACAGTTTTAACTTTATGCTTCAACACTAAGGAAGACCCATAGCCCTTCCAAAGATCTGCTTAGCTGACTGCTCTCAAAGCAGCTAAGAAATCTCATCTGATTTCTTGCCCTCTTTTTTCAGGTCATTATGTTTTTCTGCCTTTGAGGACACACCTGAAAATCTTCCCAATAATCTATGAAGAAACAGTCTCTTCTAGGTGATCATAGTGCATGGAAGGTGGACGTCCTTTCAGAAAACTGGTGTGTTAAGGTCACCGAAGTGATGTGCTGGGGAAGGCTTCCTCCGGCTGAAAGTTGTCACTGTTGAATGAAATGGATGCAGAGAGTGAGAAATCCTTTGTCCACAAAGAACAAACAATCATCATCCCTGGAATGAAGGGATAAACTGTATACACAGCAGGGAGTGACATAAAGGCTGAGAAATGCCTCTCTCCTCCTTGCTGCACCGAAACCCTCCTGCTGCTGCCATGCCATGGTTGTGGCCAGCAGTGGGCAGAGCCCCACTGTCCCCAGCTTGCTACAGGCTGCCAGTGGGTGTGGAGGCTGCCTGGCACTGGCATGCCTGGCATTTCCCACACGGTGCCCAACACGTGCACAGTCAAGCCCAGATTTCCAGGTGTTTTTATTCTGGGCTTAATTCCATCACCATGCACCAAAGCAAGTAGTGTCTTATTTGGCAGTAAGTCTTGTTCAGTCTTAGTCACGAAGGTGGAATTGGTCCTACAGCAGGAATGATAATAGCTCTTCACCTAAGTCCTTTCCAACACTCCCTGTATGGTCTCCTCATCACAAAAGCAAACAGAAGCTCCCAGAAAAGCAGCAGCAAGTTCAAAGGGATCCATCTCCTCACCACCTTGATAAAGAGCATGGCACTTTGCCAGGCAGTGCTTGCTCCAGGACCACAGTTTGAGCTGTAGCGTACCATTTCTAGATACTGAAGGACTAGGAAGACACTGGCTGCTATGCAACTACATGCTTCTTTAAATACACTTATTTAACAATGGTTAAAAAATTAGTGGTTAAAAAATTTGGTGGTTAACAGTACTGACTGTGTATGCCACTTCTAGCCTGAATCTACTACCTGGCTTCAGCTTTCAGACACCAAAAATTAAAATGTCTTTGCCTTCTGTATGTGACAGCAGGAGCGGCTTACAGGTGTTGGCCCAGTCTCCCTCCCTCCACCCTGTAAGAGGCTATAAAAGCTCTATGGGAACACTGGGGAAGAGGCCTTGTGCCCATTACAAGCTGCAGCTGCTGTTGCCTGGGCGGTGGAGCCAGGACATGTGTAACAGCCAAATAGCTAGGCATAGCTCAGGAGCAGCTCACTGTGTGCTATTATTCATCTCAAGTATTTTTGAAACAGTTTTTTTTGTTGTTGTTGTTGTTTTTTTAACTGCCTGCCATTTTGGTCACATCCAGGTCCATATTACAAGGTGCTGAGTAACAGCTTATGAGCCACATCAAGCAATGGCTCCAGGGTTTGTTTACCAACATCCACTAGAGACCCCAGCTTTTCTGTAGAAACAGAAACTGAGCCCAGGCTTATCCAGGTATCAAGCTGTCACATTCCTTGGGGCCTGCAGAGCAAACTGGCCTTTGTGAAGAATGTTTACCATGACTGTAAGGCAGCTGTGTTTAGAGAATCATTTCAGGAAAGTCTAGAAATAGCCAGCTAGATTTCCATAATAGATTCCTATCTAATTGTAAGGGAAGAATAACTGCTCATCAGTCGCAGCTTTGCATCCGTCACAGGTAATGCAATGGGATTGCAGTGGCAAGACCCTAACTTAAGAGTCAAACAAGCATGTGGGGGAGTTTTCAAGGTCCAAATCTCACCTACCACTCAACTGTAACTCAGATTTTAATTTATTCATTATTTCAGGATCTGTTCCTAAAAGATTAATAAAAGAGCCAACTTGTATGATCCTGATCTCTGCACCAGTAGTGATTTTTCCTGCTCAGCAGGACTGTCACAGCTTTTTACTCCTGCTGTATGAGGGCTGTGATTACAGTCCATTTTTCTGCAGCTATTGGCAGCCTCCAGTTTAGTGGAAAGATATGCTGTCAGATTTAGGATACAGAAGAAAACTAGCCACAGACTGAATTAATTAATATCCTTGATTTCTTTAAACAGCCTGAAAGAAGACGTGCAGAGAAGCAAGGGAAAAAATTCTTTTGCTTTGCCTCATCGTTGCTTCAGTTCCATAACTTCATGTCTGGTGATCTAGACGGAGGCTTATTCTTGCTTCAGGACAAAAGTAAGTTTTTACTGTAAGCAATCTCTCCTGTGCAAGGAATCCTGACCAATTCTTATTTATTTATTTATTTACATATGTATATATATATTTCTGAACTGCACCAGCTCTCAATCCTGAACAACTCTTTTTCCATGTTGTGTGGAAGAGTTAACAGAGGCAGCTAAATACAGAACATGGAAAAGGCATGAATTTGTTAAAGATGTGCAAGTTACTTTGTACACCCATGTTGCACTAGCTCTGAGGCAGAGTGCCTTTAACTCACTCACTTAAATTCTATTTTAGCCTGGGCTGGACAAGCCCTTTAGTTGGCAAACAAATAGATTAGCTGTATTTTTGTTTTGCTTTGGGGATTTATTTATTTTGCTAGAAATAGATTCTGTTTGTCAATGGCTCCTACAGATATCAGGGGAATATTTTAAAGTTTATTTTAATCACCTTCTTCGAAATGTGAAACTCCTCTCAATCTCCTTTAACGAACCCAAACTTTCAGAACTTCCCGCCAGAAAGCTGTAGCAAGTTATGAATTCTTCACAATTTTATCAAACTCTTTGCTTGGTCATTTCCACATTTAATTTGACTAGCTATGAGGATTATTGTCTCCCTGTGGCCTTATTTTCTAGTTTTGCTGCCAGCACTAATTTTTGACTAAATTATCATTAGAACAAAATTGGTTAAACTAGCTACACAAAATCATATTTGATAACTGAATTAAATATCAATGAAATATAATGATAAACAGATGAAATAGCTTAGACAAAATATTTATTTTCTCAGTACAACTGCCAAGTTCACTATTTTAGAAGTCATAGGGACAAGTACTGCCTTATGGTTTACCTGCTTTGCTTTCCAGAGAGAGTAGAAGCTACCAGAAGGTATGAAAGTAGCTTTATACTCTATAGCAGATGACAATTGTCTTGTTTAACTCAAACTTTATCAGCTTATGCTTTCACTCTGGAGTTCCTTGAGTCAGTTCTTTGATTTATAATGGCCTGAATGGTAACTGACAAACATACACTTGTAAAGGAGACACAGAAGCCAGCAGCAGCCAAGCAGACACATTTGAAAGCAGAAGTTTGTTTATGAAGCAAAAGTACAAATTTTAATTTATTTATTTTATTTATTTTTTTAGGTAACTACAGGTCAAGACATGATGGAAGTACTGTAAGGGAAGAAAATTAGTCATCAACCGTTTGTGCAGGGTTTCACTAGGAGGAGCCATACCGTATGTAATGCTCAGAGCTGTTTGCAATTACTGTACACCAGATCTAGTTCCAGGGCAGTTTTTTGCTATTTATCTTTTTAATGAAGACTTTTCAAATAGATCAGAAGGCAAATTTAACTCAAGTAACTGTGATCCTTTGATTTCTCAGTACGTTATTTATAATTATAGACTTCATTCTGCCACCAAGAGGTCAGTAGCTATAATTACCACATCCACACACACTTTATGTAGGGCTGTAGTATTTTGTTAAAATAAATAAATAAAATAAAATAAAACTATATCTTCCTGTAAGCTTTGTACAACGATAATCACAACAGATATGATTCTGCCTTGCACTTAAACTGCAGGAGAAGTAGTAGGCAATAAAGACGCTGAGGAATCAGGAGTAGGAGCAGGACATTATTTGATTTCTGCAGTTGTTCATCCCTAGGGAGAGCACAACCGTTAAAGGACTGAGAATGGCACAGAGCCACCCCAGTCCCGGTTGGAAAACACAGGAGAAGAAAAGGAGTGAGTAACGAGTCAGACTCCCTTTGGGAGCTGCCCAGGGTTCCTGTCATTGCCGTGTTCCTTCAGGAAGCTCAGAGGTCCCTATGGGCTTGTTGTGGAGAAGATGGTTATGGCTCAGCCTCCAGTTCTGGACTGATGCATGCCGCAGAGGTGAGTAAAGCTGCATGCCTACTTCTGGGGTGCAGGAGTAAAGGTCCATAACCTCACCTTCCCGCTCAGTCAGGGCTGGGTTGAATCTTCCATGGAATTTAAATTAAATTCCTAAGGCAAACTCTTTATTGAATTTATAGCAAAGTCTGACCCATGCTGTGTTTATGTGAGGATGTCCTTTGTTTTGTTGGGTTATTGCTTAATTACTAAATAGAGAAATATTAAGTACAAATTTCATGACATGCAATATTTCAAAATTATATGTACTGAAAAGTCTTACTTACATCTACCACACTGACATTTAACTCACTTTCCATTATTCCTGAGGCTATTAATGTAAGTAATTACAGGAGGCAACATGTCTAATATTGACTGTATTGTGGAATAAAGAGATGCTGAGCTGCTAGAGTGTGTTTTATATTAAGTACAAAAAGCTTCTGATACATTTAATGTAACTATAAATCTTAAGTCAAATGCTTATATGTCTCTTTTATGACCTGAATAAACTCAGAGGTAGAAGCAGGGCAGCTGAATAGCCGCTCACTGCCAAACCGCATATTCAGCTGAATATGCACTTACAATATCCTTTTCATATTGAATAGAAGCAGAAAGACAGAAAAGGGGCTGAATATTTTCTCTAAATGAAGTAATTTCTTTCCAGAACACTGAGTTTAATGGCAAAAAAAGCCCTGAATAAACATGAACTTTAAAATCAAAAATATATAAACAAAACATAAAACAATCAAAACAGTGTTATTTTTTCAGTGGAAATCTAGTCCGTGCTCGTGATAAGAGGTACTCTACAGGTTTTGATGCTTTAACTGTTGAACACCCGGGAATCCTGTGGCTTGGGGAATGCATGCTGCTTTTCCCCAGCAGCTAAGCTGGCTCTGGTACAGAGGCGGTCACCTCTGGAAGCACAAGCATTTGTTTTTTACATGGGCTGGGGGGGGAAGGCTAGGCTGGAAAGGTGAAGGTCATTTGGAGGGTCAGCGCTATGGACACTTCCAGACTGGACACAGCTGATGACATAATTTCAGTTGGCTTTGTGCTTGGAACCTGCTTGCATGTGGCAAAGTTAAACCTCCAAGCTGAGCCCAAGCACAAAGCTGGAATGGGAAAAGCATGTGCTGAGACCAAAGTAAGGACGAGGTAAGGCCCTTCCAGGGGCACTCTTGATCCTGTCCCCCTGGGTACCATGACATCTGTGTGTCCCTGAGGCACCAGTAGGGATTTGCAGAGGTTTCAGTCCCAGGTACCTGTATGGTGCCCTTGAGGAAACTTGGTGAAACACTGGCTGTGGCACAAGAACTTGCAGAGGCAATATGGGGTAAACCAATTTGACCCAGAAAAAATAATTGCCAATTGCACTGAAAATCACAGAATTAAACCCAGAGATAGACCAACTGCTAGAAAGCACAAGCCCCTACTCCAATCAGTTCCCACTGAAATTCATTCATTTGAATGGGAAACTTCAGTACAATATGACCTTTTAATATTGAACATGTCAACATTTAAATTGATGATGCGATTTTTTTAGAGCTATTTACAAGGGGAGTATTTCCCTCTGAATTTGTAATAAATCATGTAAGACATCTTTTCATTCCATTCCCCTTTAAAAAGAAATATTTGGTAGTTTAAAATGTTTAATGTAGTGGAAAATCTAAAGGGAAAAATAAAGCATCAATAGGCTATTTCAGCAGCAGAAACCACCTGGGACCTGCTTAACCTCCTAAGCTCTTCTCCAAATTTATTTGGAAAGAGGCATATAAAGAGCTCATCACTTTCCTTCTCCATTTTCATGTGTAGAGCATATGAAATAGTTTAGCATCATGCTCACACTCCAACCTGATATTGACGGCAGGCTGAAGTAACTTGAGATCACTATTTCTTCCTCCTTATGACAGTTCTGGAACATTTGGTTGACTAATTACCTTGTTACTAGTCAGCATATTTTTTGATATTTGACTTTATTTATGAATGTATATGTCTATAAGGGTAAGAGCCACACACATAGGATACCATTTTAAAACAGAGGATTATTATGCCACCATGTTTGCAGTCTTTCCCTGTGCTTATCTCTTATATGAGAACTACACAGGCAAGAGAAAGTTTTACTCATGTCCGGTACTTCACCTCATCCATCACTCAATACAGGCCAAACTGAAGGACTCACATGAAGACCTGATCAATCTCTTCTTCAGTTCAGTGCAAACCTTCCCCTGACTTCAAGGGATAATGGACTAAACTTAAAAGCATGAATAGAAGTTATGGGACATCAGGCAGTGTGGGCTATCCCCCCTCTTCTCCTCAGTTTAAATCACATTTGCAGTTAATAAATCTGTAAGAAAATATTTGTCATCAGTTCAGCTCTACCCTTCCAAACATAACAGACGAATTCTGCCTACGCTGAGGGAATCGGTATGGCACTCCTATTGCAAGCAACACTCCCATTACTGTCAACAGTGACCAACCAAGTGAAAACTCCACATTTAAAATGAAAATGAATTATAAGGATGCATGTGTGACAGTGGAATGCTGTCTGTGTTTGTATCAGTGTCTCTGTGTGTATATATTTGTTTAGTTATTTCTTGTCTTAAGATAAAGCTTTTAACATACAAATTTTAAAACTTTATGTTTAAAGGTTGAGCCCTGTAGCAGCAGTGTGTGCCTTTTTGCCCCCCACTGCTACTATTTTTTCTCTTTTTTTTTCCCCCAGGAGCATCTGGCTTGGCAGACTCTTGCAGTTGTATCTGTTCTGAACTCATCAGAGGTAGCTCAAAAAGAAATCCATGAGGTGGCCCCAACTCTCTGTCCTCTCCTTCAAACCCCTGTTGAAAGACCATTAAAAAGCTACATGACACTGAAGCACAGCATCGGCATTAAGAACACTGCACGTATAAGCATTTATCCAGCCAGAGAAAAGTAACATTAACCTGACAGACTGCCTCCAGAAATAGAAGAATATATGTATGGGAAAGAAATGCTTCATTTTTGATGGTAAAAATGTAAGTGGACCCTCCTGAAGGGATGTAATTAAAAAATGTAGCAGGAGTAGGGAGGGGAAACATGGATGATGAAAGGCAGTTTTATCCCAATAGAAGGCTTCCTTCTTTAGCATTTATGCGGAGGCTCTGTAGCTGCAAGGAGACTAAAGCAGAAGAGGGTAATGAGAGAGACACGAAGACTGGGTATTAAATGTGAGAAGAGAGCAGCTGGATGTGGAAATGAGGATAAGGCTCATGAACTGAGCACGTGGGCAAAAGACTGAAGCTAATCAGCTGCATTCAGGAGGTGGAGAGCTAGGCTGGGGGACCTAAGGGAGACTGTGACAAGAAATGCAGATACGAGAGACCAATGCTTTCAGGTAAGAGGCCGGTAGAGAAAAGGGAAGATTGGTGACTGGAACTGGATGGGAAAATTGAATGGCAACTGTCTGAGAGAGAAAGCAGTGGTGGGGAACAAGGATCCAGAGATGTAGAAGGAACAGAAATGGGACAGGTGTGGTTTGAGGTGCGTAAGACAGACTTAGTGTGGAAAAACATCTGTAAGAGACTGCAGCCACTTCCCTAGCCATTCCAGACAACAAGGCCCCTGTGTCACAGCACTGCTCCAATGTCATCCCACAGCAAAAGCGGCCTCTGGTCCACAGAGGAGTTGGCAACTTTGCATTGCTATAAATTGCCCCATCAGCTCAGAGGGTATGATAAATGCATATGGAGAAGCTAAAAGCTAACCCCACTAGTGTGAGGCATAGAGGTGTTAATGTGATGCCACATAATAGATTTTTTTTTTCCACTTTGCTTCATTAAGAACGTAGGAAATTACCTACAAACACTCTGTTAAAAGAACTCTGAGTTGCCAAAACAAACACTCAGAAGTTGGAAAGTGCCAGAGCTGAAGCTGTGTAGCTTTTTCCCCATTTGCACATATGCATAGGCAACACATCTTTATTTACAGGAAAAGGTATTCTTCTCCCACAGAAACTGTGTCAGTCTGTGCTCAGTCCTGGGTTCTGTCAAGATGATTCAGGATTGTGTAAGAGGTGCCGTAGTCTACCCACACTATCTATCCATTTGCTGTAGGTTCAATAAGGCTTTTTGAATACATTTGATTAGGGCAAATCAGTGGGGGATATCTTGCTTAAAGCTGTTGAATACTAATCTGAAGAACTAGATACAACCCTGCCTGACTGTGCCACAAATCTCTTCTACTCCAATAATAAGTTCTTACACCAAATTTTGCACACATGGTGATTAATTGCATGTTCCCAGTTACGTGGATACCTGGCTTGAGACTCCAGGGCCTGATCTGGAGAAGTGCTGAGCACTCGCAGCTGCAGCAGAACTCAATGGGATCTCTGCTCTGAATATCTAAAGAATTACATAATGGTAAGTACCCTGACGAATTAGAACCTGGAGTCTTAAATAAAGCACCCCAAATCACTGCACCTCTCAGCTCTTCTGTTACCCAGCTGTAAAATAGGGATGATAATCATAAGGGAGATCTGAAAATAAATACACATTTGTTAACTGCTTAGAAACTACAGTCATTAAGACCATGGGAAGCTTTGCAAATTAAATTAAAAACTCTTTCTTATGATCAAGATCTGTGGCAAATAGGCTTTTAGGACACATGTTAAACATATGGAGAAAGGAAAATACTGAACGGCTTTTCAATAAATAAATGCTGCCCATCCTCAGCGATGAAGAGGCAGTGATCCTGTGGGAAAGGCAAGAAGTGGTCATGTACTCAAGGATGGCATCGCAAACATGCACACAGAGGGAGTGTATTTAAACTCCATACTCCTAAAGCTGGCTATTTGAACTGCTGGACACTTAATGTCACAAATTGCTAATATGATTTTTGTGTATTGAGTGATGGGGATAATAGATGCTTAAGAATTTTCTTTTCTTTTGAGGGAGAGATTTTCTGATTGAAATCAAGCTAAACATTATATGTATGTGCTATTAGCTGACCCTAAAAAAAAAAAAAAAAAAAAAAAAAAAAAAAAAGTATGTGTATATACTGTTACAAAAACCTAATAGGAACTGGGTGACTGCCATATATTACCTGGCACACTGAAACTGTAAAGTCTGCTTTCACCATCAGAGTGTGACTTATCATCTGGAAGTGATTTAGTTGTGTGGTTACCTTTGGATTGCAGCTCTTTTGGTTCTTTACTAGAAAGCAAATAATGAAGGAGAATAAGACTTTAGCACTATCAAGTAAACAAATAATTGGGCTGGAGATTTCAAAACCAGAGGTGAGAAGTGATTTTGAAGCTATTCAAAACTCTGCAGGTTTTATCCTCCATGGTTGTTATTAAAAGTAGTTATAAAATCCAGATCTCTGCCCTCCCTCATTCCCTAGCCCTCTCTTTCCTTTACTATGTGGTATGCAGGGAACATTGCTTGAAATATACTGCTGCTCAGCTCTGCAAAGTCCGTGTCCAGAAAGTCAGTTTGTTTTCTGAAGTAATTTTCAGTGTATAGATCTATACTTTCCTCTAAGTGCACACATATGTAATTTCCATCAGCATCACAAGGATCTACTTGTACATGTATGTAATGAGGGGAAAATGTGTGCTACGCTGGATACTTCACAAGAGAATCTCCAAACAGGCTCACACTACCTTCTTCTGACTAAAAGAGCAATGAAAACACCTCTGATAAATTTGCTATGACAAGTTCATATAGCAGGTGGCCTTACTGTAGAAATGGTGCAGTTATACCTGATGTTGTTGGTATTTCTGAACCAATGACAGAACTTCCAAGAGCACATCAGTCAGAAGATATCATTCTGTGTGGGTTCCCACCTTTCATGCCTACTGCACCCCCAAATGCTTCTGCAGAGTTATCAGGCACTATTCATTCAGCAATAAATAAATTCAGAAGAAAAGAAAAATGAAGAGATGGTGACAAGTGAGATGATATTTGCTCATAGTGGAGGTTTAGTTAAGTCGAAGTGGAGGAACAACAGAAGACGGTTTCAGATGGCAGGAGCTCCAGCGGGTTTTACACAGTGTTAGCAGAAGAGGTGAGACCATAGGAAGAACCAAAAGGTATGCCTTTGCTACATTATCAGGAAGAAGGGAATGAAGAGGAGAGAGTATGATAAAGATGAACAGGTGAGGCTAGAGAGTTCAACTGATGATTTTAAATGTGGCGTATCACAGGTATTGCTCTTTAGTACCTTCACAAACCTCAGTTCTCATGTACTCACAACAAAGTGTGTGGGAGGAGCATCTTAGACAACCTCAGGAGATAATAAAAGTGAAGCTTGAAAGATGTTGCAGACATGTAGTGCTGAGTTCAAGTACTTCTGATTGGATAGTCAAAGAAAAAAAATAAATCCTTTATTCAGGTTATACTTCAAGAGAAATTTCTTCCCTGGGAGGGTAGTACAGCACTCTATGTCTTCACTCAGAGGGGCTGCAGATTCTCCATCTCCTGTAGAACAAGTGAGAGTGGAGTGCAACAGCATGTTGTATTAACAATTTATCCTTGATATCGTTTTCTTTACTAGCAATCAGACAATATGTGAATTAGTGCACAGGGCAACCATCCAGGCAGCAGAATCAGTATGTGTGGTACAGTATCCTAATAAATCCCATGTAGTTACCAGAAGAAAACTGACAACAATAATGCATTCATTAAAAGTGTCCCAAAGGCGCAAAGAAAATCAGTGGCCTGGCTTTCTGCTGCCTCCCTCTGGAGCTTATCCTTCTGTTTTCTGAACAACCGCTACCAGTCCATTGGGACTAGGCCTGTCATGGTGGCACAGCCCTGCAGCCCCATCCACATCCTGACCCTGTGAGCACAGCCCAGAGCCAGGGAGATGTTATGGCATGATAGGTCAAGTGTGAAAGACACCAGGGTGAAGGGAGTCTGGGGAATCTCACATCCAGAGCACAAGCCTTACACTATGCATCTGTGACTGACAGCACAAATAGGCTTTTGCTTCCTTATTTTTTTCAGTTTCACAGAAGCAGATTTAGATTATGTAAGAGAGATAATAAGTCAGATTTATGGCTAGGTTAGGAGAGGTGGTTGCACCGACTCTTACCTCCCATCAGCTGAGCTGCAGTAGCTGAGTGTAAATTATCACTGTCCAACTGCAAGGTAAGATGTGTTAGGTGTTAAGTCACCTTCATGGGTATGTGCAGGGCTTCAGCAGCAAACACAGGGCTGGAAATTCTTCCATCCTTCTTCCCAATGTTAGAGAGAGGAGATTGACAGGCACAAGGAGACACCTACTTCATTATTAATGACTGATGATAGGACATTTTATCTTGCCAATCTGCAGAAGAGTAAGCTGGTTAACATATGTCACCTCCTCTGCAGGTAAAATTATCATAAACTTATTTTAGTTATGGAGCCAGAATTGGATCTATGACTAAGCAACTTGCCAGAACTATACAGCTGACAATATTGGATTAGTTATTAGAAAAAAATAAAATACCCAAGAGATACTTTTTGATGAAGACTAGATAGATACATACATACACAGATAGATACCTACGCAGACGTCCACACACAGAAAGTGACCAAAGAAGGCTCATGTTACAGATTCCCTTTATCACATTAATGTTTTAGGGCTAAGGCTGACGTTTATAATGTTTTCCCTTATTTGCCTCAGGCATGATAATTCCATGTAGCAGTGTTTAAGGTTATGTCTAAAACACGTCTTCTTCCCTCCCCTGCTGCAAGCAGGCACTGGCTGATACTGTAGGAACACCTGTGTGTTACCAGCTTCTGCACATTTAGTGACCATTGAAACTTCCAGACATGTCCTTTCTGCACTTTTTTATTGGTTAAGTTCACAGAAAACCCCCTTAATTATTTCATAATGCCTTCATGAATCAAGCTTTTACAGTGCAATTCAAGTTGCAGTAAAATAAGTGTGCTTCATATGGTAACAATTACAGGCTAGATTTATAAAAGCATCACACACTGTTTGCATTGGCTTTTCTAACTGCTTTATTCATAAAACAGTGTTAATGCACCTAAAATAAATTCACCTTCCTTCTGAAACTCATTAAACTCTTGTGTCTCTGCACAGATAATTCTTTGGTTGCCATTTAGCCCAGGAACGTGTCAAGTAAAATAAGGATGATGTGTTCCTGCTCGCCCTCTCTCACTATTCAGCCAGCCAGGCAGGTGTATGAGTTAGGCATGGCTGGAGCCAGGTCTACACTGTCTGTGTCTCACAAAGTTTCCAGTTACAGACATCAGGGATCATCCACAGCAGACTCAGTCCTCCCAGAGAGCAAAAGGCTGAATTACCACAAGGATCTATCTATCCAACTATAATAGGAAACCAAGAAGAGTTTAGCTTTGAAATTCTAACACTATCCCATAATTTCTCATCCATGTTACCAATTCAAGTCTGCTCCCTTCCAGTGGCTTCAATGAATGTCAGCTGTACTCACACATCTGTAAGATGTTGTTTATACCTGCAAGTCTAGTGGGGTCAGAGAAACGTAGAAGTGGTATAAGAGAAGCCGCTGCGTTGCCTTGCTCTAAGTTACAGCCTACACTATACGGAGGCCTGCAAAAATCTTCAGACAGCACCAGAAAATTGTTTTTACACATCATGTTTTATTTTTGTGGAAAATCAAATAAGATTTATTTTGTAAGAAACTTTAGTTTTCTTAATTAATGCAATCTGACCTTTAAAAAATCGTTTTTAGCTTTCCACTAGTACGATAGATAATTTTATTTTCTATTTTCTTGTTCCTCTTTCACAGCTTTTTTATATATACATGTATATATATGGACATACACACATACAAATTTGTTTAACGTTTTGTAGAACATGGTATCATAAAGAAGCAGTAAGATTGGAGTTTTTGCTGGAGACTGCATAAGCAGGATATCACTGCTTTTCAGCTTAGCTTTCCTCTGAAGATCCATAGAAATTGTAGTCTTTCCTACCAAATACCAAGTGAATTTCCTGATTGGAACATGTGATCAGCTTGGAAAAAGCGTGTTTTTGTGCAATCTGTTTCCTGCCCAAGTACAACTTTGCCTTTGGCTAAACTAGCACCACAAGTCATAATCAATTAAAGTTCTTGTTTTTCCTTTTGGAACCAAGCGCTCAAGCTTTTCGTGTGAAAGTCTTAATGGCAGGTATATGTGTAAGTGTGAATGTTTTCCTATGTCATTCATATTAATGAAGCCCTGCAGGTGTATTTGGAACACATTTTTATTTTCTTTTATTTTTCTTTCTGAAGATCTCCCCCCCTGCCACCCCCACTCCCCAACATCTGCATATAAAATCACATTTTGTGGCCAATCTGGAATTCCATAACCCTGATCAGACCATGAACTTGTACCTACTTTAATGTCTGTTCTGGAAAAATACTGCAGGAAAAGACTCAAACAATTTATTCTGTATTAGAGAAGAAATACACTACTAAATGGGGCATAGAAGTACTCCTTCAGATTGACCTAATCAAAAAGAATTTGTTTCATCTTCCTACACTTGAATAATAGATGTTGACAAAGCCTCTGAATTATTTGGCTTCAAGTCTAACTGAAACTTCTCCTAATGGTGAATATGAAATAAATGTTACAAATGTGGCTCAGCCTTGAGCAGCAAACTGAGAATTCCCTACAAATAGGTGGTAGAGCAGCAACTCCTGTAACTGAAGTTTCTAAGGTTTTCTGAAATAAAAGCAAAGAAATCTGATAAGAAAGTACATGATATTTCCCAGAATTAATATTCCCAGAGAGCTCGGTAAGCCTATTGAGATCAATGGAAAGGCTTTTCATCTTTTCTCTGGGATTTGTGTCAGTATTCAAATTTTCCCACAAGCAGCGTGGTTCAAAGCCTACAAACATCTCTTCCTGGACTGTTATGAAATCTTAGTCCAGGAATTTGGGAGGAGTAACACAAAAGAGCTAGTCTAGAGAAGTTCTTCAGAACATTGATAAAACAAGATTCACTGTGTTTTAAACCCCCAAATTAACAAGGAATTAAATTCCAATCAGTAGCAAAGTAGAAAAGTGAACCTCCCTCAGAAAAGCTGACATTAATGGTGATTTAACAGCATTTACAGGTTGTAACCATCATCTCACAGAGCTAGACATTCTGCAAACAGTTTTCCTAAAGCCACTGCAAAAATACTCTTTCTTAGACCGCTCAGGCTGGAGCACCATACCAGTGTGTGCTCTTCTCTTCCTTCAGAGTTGCCTTTGTTGGGACATATCACAGGCTCCTGCTTCCTCTCTTGGTTCCATTTAAGGTTTAAGAAGCTTCATGGTTTCCTGGTCTCACAGTACACAGATTCAGTGGTGCTACATTTACTGGAGCTTTTAAAAGTAATAGGAAGAAGTATTCACTAACAGACCAAACGTCCAACCACTCCAAAGTAACGTGTCTCCAACAGTGGCCCAAAATAGGTGTGTGTGGAGGAACAGAATAAGTGAGAGCTCATGTGCTGCAACAGAACTTTAAGAAGGAAAAAAGAATAAATAAATAGGTAGATAGATAAAAATCCAAAGCTTAAATTCAACACCCTACTGTCTTCTCGGAAAATAAATAAATAAATAAATAAATAAATAAAAATAAACACAATAATGTGATTTTTGTATTGCATTATTCTTTATATGTTTTAGGGGAGGTACATTATGGAGTAAAAGATCTTACAGTTTCATGTTCCTCTATTATTTTTCAGCCTATTGTCTTCAGGTGGGTTTGCAACAATCATGCTACATATATGCAACATATAACAGTCATGCAACATATTTCTGCATCTGTACTGGGAAATCTGATGTCCATGCAAAGTAATTGTGATAACTACAGTTTTTCTGTGTCTCTCTAGGGGCCCTGTGAGGTGCTCTTTCTATCTGGGAGGTCAGAGATCAGAGCAGCTCTATTGTAACAGGTGGTGCTACCTACCCATGTGCGGTGTTTGAGACATAGTCAAGAGATGTATTATCTAGATCAAAACAGAGAAGACCAAATATTTATATATATATATATAATATTATTTATAGTGTAAATTATTTTTATTTTTTCTGTGCAGTCGACACTGAGTCATAAACCTGGTTTCTCCACTGCTTTTTACCTTTTTTATAGTTTCTTACACCCATGTGGAGGAGGGCTGTAATCTGCTTTCACACTGAAATGGCAGTGGCTTTGTATCTACTTTACACAAGCGTATAGGATTTTTTCAAGACGGAAAGCGCTGAAGATTCAAGCATTGGATTTCGGCAGCAAGAAATGCAAATTAGTCGTATTGATCCTGGAACAAGCAGAAGGGTCTGGACCACTGCAGCTGCTTCAGATCAGCAAATGTGCCTTTACTCATGCCACAGATGCTTCAGCCTTTTGCCTCTAGAGGGGGATAGATACCTGCGTAGTGTTTGTAGTGCCATGAAGGCAAAAACACAGGCCAGATCTTCACAGGGACAGTATTTTCTGCCAAGTTCCCTGTAAACGATTAACCTGGCAAATATACGATATTTACTGGAGCTGGAACCGCTGATCTGTGGGAATGCATTGTAGCAATCCCTGCTCTGATACAAACTGGGGGCCCCTTGGTATTACTCGATTTTCTGTTTAGATTGTGACTGCAGGCTTTGAAAATGGGCAAAGAATGGTCCTGAAAATCTGCTCATGTATTTGCTTATGTGCTGTCCTCAGAGCCTCACTTCTCTGTGTTGGTGTTAAAGCCAGGAGGTGTAACATGCTCTCCTGCCATGTCCGCAAGGGCATGCCTTGCTCTATGCCTGCTTGAGAGTACAGGAGCTATAGTGAGGTGTTTGGGCACCAAGGGGGTTACAGTGAGCAGAGGAAGCAGAGCAAAGGCGATGCTGCTCCTGTGGGAATGTCTGTCCCACAGCTTCACAGAAATGGTAAGTGGCAGGATTGTAAATGTCTCTGTTTATGCAGAATATAAACAGAAGTAATGATTATAAATAATTCATCTTGCTTTTCTCATTCCTGCCTGCCAGTCAAGACAGATAAGGGAAAAGAATGACAGCTAGCAATGATATTGTATATAAATTATCTCCAGATGGAAAAGGAATTTAGACACTTATTTAGAATTTCCAGATGTTTGGAAGCCTTGGACAAAACATATGTGTGTATAAACAGCATGCCTGGAGGCGTCAGACTGAGCACAGCCCTGCTGTATGGCTGCCTTATGCACATGCAACAAATCTGATGTGCACACACCCTGCTGAGGGTACTGCAGACAGGATGGGCAGCTATGCACCAGCTGCTTGGTGGATCTGCTCCATCCTACAAGTGCTGGGCCCAGGAACACCTGCTACACAGCAGATGCATATAATTTTGAGACCTGGATTCTCCTGAAGAAGGTGGAAATGGTCCTTCATTTGCAGGCAGTAGAAGCACCAGATCTCTCAGAGTCTGTCCAGGCCATGGGTAACATTTACAGCTTGTATTTGCTTGGGATCCCACAATGGGATTTTGATGTTGTCAGCCAACATGCAAAACTAAAGGATTGCAGAAATTTTGATGACAATGAAAAAATCTTTCTGCCCCAGAAAAAGCCTAGAGTTATTGAGAGGAAAAATATTCTAATCCCTGTGAGTATAGGAAATAAAATAGCTGCTATACTATAAGTCCTGAAATACTGTCTTGGTGGACTAAGATGCAGCTACAGCAGAATCAAATTAGCTTTAAATTAAAAATAAATAAATAATCAATGTTCCTGCAAAAAAAAATAATTCAAAAAAAATCACATAAAATGTCCCTTTTTTTTTTTTTTCCCCTGCAGAATTTCCAGTGTTTACTGTTCAGCTTATGGGAGGGAAACTTAAAAAAAAAAAAAAAAAAAAAAAAAAAAAGAAAGAAACTGATGATTTTTCCTCTCTATCTCTTTTTTTTTCCATGATGAGTCATGAAGAGTCAGCTCAGGCACATGCAGACTGTACTCTGTATTGCTCTCCCCCCCTTGATGCCCAGAGCTCAATACCTTGTGTTTCTTTCCAACAGCCTCCATTTCCTTTGTGCATTCCAGAGCACAGCCCTCTTGCTGGCAATGGGGTCTTTCTGCCAATGTGAGAGTGAAGCTGACATAACACACATGCTGTGTCAGTTGGAGTTGATATTTCAGAAGTCCCTCTTCTGGACAGCTTTGTGCCTTTATTCACCTACTTTACCCTCACTTTCCACCACCACCTCCTCCTTAAAGGTTTTGATCTTCCAGCAAGAACAGGGAAAGAAATTTTAGGGTTTCCCACAAATTTTATTAAGATTTGAGCCAAGTCAAGGAAGTGTCCCTTACTTTACTACTGAGGCTTTCATATTCAGTAGTTCTCTCACCCATGCAATGTTTGGCTGGTTTTGGACACAGTAAGATTTTAAAGCAGTGATCTGTATCCACAGCACAAAGATTTCCCTCCTTATTGCTGTCTTTGATGCTTCAGCTGATTCCTCTTCCAAAGGTCATGAATTACCTTACAGAAGTCAGAACAAAATTTTGGCTACATTGACTCCTTTGATCTCAACCTGTTATATTGAAAATCTCAGTTATCAAGAAAGGAATGGCAGTTGAGTTGCAGAAGTTCACAATATCCCTTTTTCATTTACTTCTGTGACCTTGAACGGCCAAGAAGGCCGATCACTATCAATGACAATGACAGCAAGAACTCTCCTAGGCTTGCTAAAATTCTTCCTAAGGGGGAAAAAAATTAAAATTAAAATTAAAATTAAAAAAAAAAAAACAGTCATAGCATCCCTAAGCATTCCCAGGTTTACTTCAGAACTGCTTGTGTTTTGTTTGTATATATGCTTTTTTGACATGAAAGGTGACATGAGGCTAACAGAAATCAAAGGTAAATTAGGCCCAATTTATTTTAAAGCAGTGCTGATCCCATAGAAACTATAACTGCAAATAGTGTTTTAAGGCAGCTTATATCATATTTGTTGGGATGAATCATGATGGAATAAGAAGAGGGTGAACCAACAGAGAAAAAACATAATGGCCATTTTTCCATTCTCCTGAAAAAGGGCTTTCACACTCTTTTTTTAAGATTAATGTCAACCACTCAGCTTCATATATTATGTCCTCTTCATTTACTTGTTGTAAATTGAAGTATTTTATTTATTTATTTATTCTGGATAGAAAAGTCTAGAAAGGCTTGGTGGTGTCAGGTCAGTCTATCTGAGGTTGTGAGACAAATCTGGTTGCCTGAATTATTAATTTATGTAGCTTTACCTGTCTGAAAACAAAAATACCAATTTACTCTGGTTCTGAAGTAGTTTATGGCCCCTCACAGGGCCTAGGAGGAGAGATGTTCTGGCAGGCTGGTTCACTGGGATCATGGCATGGAGCTGGGTGGTGGGGCTTTGGGCAGCATGATGGGGATGAGGCTAAAGCAAAAGAGAAAGACCATTCTCGTGTAGTCTGGTGTGTGGGAGAAGCCCAGAGGTTTCCTGGGGTTTCCTGTGACTAGTAGAGATGGGAGCATGTGGCATCCTAATGTGCATGGGGTACAAATCATGAGTCTGCATGCTTGAATCTCATCCTGACACATGGAGACTGGATGTGTTCAGGTATCTATCCTCTGCAAGCACCTGTCCAGAATGAAAGATCAGGTTACTTTACAGTCCATTTTGTTGGATGGTTTCTGTTTTAAGCACTGTTTTAAACCCGAAAGGAGTGTAGTCAGGCAAAGGAAAATACAGACTTCCATAATGTTTAAAATTGAAGGTAAATCTCTCAACTGCTCTGTGGAGAGCAGTTGTCTCATAGGAACTTGTCGAACTCTGCCTTACAGTGATAGTCCAACCATATTTTTGGTATGAACAATCACTGGTTGGACAATATTTATTTTTATTAGATCAGAAGAAAATTTGGAATTTCTGTTTCCTTTACTTTAAAAAATAAAATTCTTCTTGCTTAAAAAAAAAGGCAAAATTTCTTGTGACGTGAAATACCTCAAAAAGACATCAACAACAAGCTTCAATCTTTTTGTGTTGACTTCAGTGCGTACAGTTTAGAGTATTTTATTATTTTGCTAGAGTCAAAACATTACAGCTGAATTGAAGTGTTTCAACTGTAGAGAAGCAAAGCACTTCAAGCTGATGAAATGAAATATTCTGATATTTTTCCACTGAGCAATTTAGGTAAAATGTTAGAATCCTAGTGAGTCTCCAGACAACAAAGAGCCAGTAGTGGACTGCAGGAGGATGCATGGAGGGAGAGCACATTGTGGATCCATAGAAATAAATGGAACGGAAGGCTGACAAGAGCTTTTTACTTGCCAGTCTTAAAGGACCTTGTGTGGGAAGAAAAGATACTTTAAAAACAAGCACTTCTAGGATTCCCTTTCTCTGTAGTTGTCTTTATGCTGCCATGAAATGTTTCAAGTTGTTACAAAGAACTGCAGTAAGGGTGAAAACAGACTGTTCACTTTGCGTGTCCAGGGTCCAACTGCCTACTTGTCTGATGTATGAGCCTCTAATGTCTAGGTGCTTTTTTTACTTTTATGCCAGCTGGCCTACTCTAGAAAAGGCAACATAATATTTATGCACAGAACATGTACAATAAAAATCTAAATTCATTTCCCTGAGCCCTCCTTCTTTGAGCTCCGAACCGATTCCTGGTAAAGGGCATTAGCCAGTGGCACATATACCACTGGCTTCAATTAAACTTCCATGCACCACAAGAAGAACTGTTTCCATCAACTCATTTTACTGAAGATATTCTTAAAAAAAAAAAAAAAAAAAAAAAAAAAAAGTGCTGTTTAGTTCTAAATCACTGTTGGACTGGATTGATCTCCTTCACAACCCAAGTGACATGGGACTGATTATCAGAGGAAAATATCTGAGCTTCATTCCTTGAAATATTTGATGTTGCTGCTGTTGGTTCAAGCCAGTAGGCATAGCAAGAATTGTTATTTTCTCAACAGATGGTTTTAGGAACTACAGCATCACCCACCATCTCAGTTTGTCTTTCTATCTTTCTAAACAGGATCTAGTGGCCAAGTTGCAGGAAAACGTCAACCAACTTCTTCCTGTACAAAGCAGCAGATTCCCATGAAAAATCTCTGCTATTCATGGCATTTAGGGCTCAGCCAATATTTCTTATTGTCCACTGCCCTTTCATTTGAGCCCTCTGAACAATATTTATTCTTCAAGGCTGGAATGTGATAGTATATTACTGTAAAAGATAGAAGTGCAGATTGTTATTTAAACTAAGGGCCTTGCTTTGCCAATGAACATCAAAGTATGCTAAAGTGGATACAAACACAGTGCAGATGCACTGGAAAGGCGTTTTATATTGTCAGAGCAAAGGGATGAGGCCTTTGTAGGGTTGGTGAGTCTCACAGATTTATAGTAATTTGATTTTTTCTTTTAAAGCCCCAAGTCCTGACATCACATGAACATGAAAGAAACTCAGCTTTCAAAAAAGGTTCATTTCCAGCTTTTGTGTTGGAAGGATATTATTCCCCAAAAGGACATTAGGAGCCAGGTTGTCCATTACAATATGATTATAATTAGCTCATGATTAGAGGCAAAAGTATAGCATGTTTTTTGTATTATATCTGAAAAAAAAAAAATGTTGAATGTACTTGAAAATATTTGCTTGTGTAGTGACCTTAAGCAAAGATTATAGTGAGGGTAATATATTGTTTCTGCTGCAATTATATCATTTTGAACCATGTAACTCCTCTATATATTGATGTTGAACGCTAATTATGGTAGTTCTCTTTAATAGGCTAAAATATGTCTGAGGTTATGCCCCAGGCAAAGAGCTGGAGAGGAAAAGAAGTTCAAAGCTACAGACATAGAAATCATGCTGCTTTCTTGCAGCTTACTGCTTTCTTGGAGAAAAGGGATGACAAGTAATATGGAAAGAAGACAATGGAAAGAAAAAAGCCAGAGCCCTGACAGTGTCCTTGTTTCCACTGGTTGAATGGACATAACCTGCTGACAGTACACTCCGGAGAAAAATTCCTACAGGCTGTGCATAGCCTGCAGCTTTCAGTATGTTGTTATTCCTGGTTCCGTGCCCAAAATGCCAATGTAAACTTGGCCCTTGTCAGCTGAAATGTATTTATACCATTTTAATAACAAGTGTAACTTTAAAGCATCTTTTTAGGAATGGACACACAAGTTTATTACTGCAGATTATAGAAGATGTAACCTGGCACTTACCACCTGTGTCCCAGCTGTCATGACATGGGATGGTCACACCTTAGGTGACAGGGAAAAGCAGAAAATAAAGAAGGGGGCAGGGAAATTTTCTGAACTGAGAGTGGAATTTCCATTTAGTGCAATCTTTCTGCAAAGTTCCTGTAATCTAGTTGCTGCAAGGCCTGATTCTCATCTCTTTTATTTATTTGCATGGTGTAATTTTCTGGCCATATGGGACTGGCTTGGGCATTCATCTGGGCTGGCATTGGACAGTCAGTGCTGGAGTGCTGCTGGACACAGAGGAATGAGCTTTGGCTCTTACCTTCCCTGCTGCTCTTTGGCATGCAGCCTGTTCCCATGACATTATCTGAAGCTGGTGATAGAGGCTTTTGGTTTATTTTTAAAGCAATATTTTCAAGCAATTATCTTCCAACTTGCAGCTATAGACCTTTATACTCCCAGTCTAACAATGGCTTGTTTCTGTAAATCCACTTGTTTAAGATTTCCCTCATGTGTGCACACTAAACACATTGTTAACCTTGACGAGCAGTTAAACACTTAACCAGCACTGCAAAATTTCCTCTCATTTTCAAGCATTGTAAGCCTTCATTTCTTGTGTCTGTTCTGTAAGCCTGGCATGGGAAGGCAATAAAGGAAAGAATAAAATATCTAGAGCCAGCAATTTAACTGGTTTAAATCAGTGTAGCTCCATAAAGTCAACGGAGATATAGAGATATACACACACTCTAAATCTGGCTTTATGTAAAAAAACCCTCAGTACTTACTGGCTTTCACAGGTCTAGCTGCACTTTATTTAGGTTTTACCTTTTGTGCTATGGGTTGTTTGTGGTGTTTTTTTTTTTGTTGTTGTTGTTTGTTTGTTTGTTTTTTGTGGATTTTTTATTTGTTTGTTTGCTTTGAAGAGAAGACACTACTTAAAAGAGTATTGGTAGCATATTAGTCAATATTGATTTTTGGTGTTTCAGGTTGTCATAGACACCTTGCATAAATGCATTAAATTTCATGCTGGCCAGTGAATATAACCTCTTCACAAAGGACTAAGTATCCATTCTCTAGCTCTGTATTGTACTACTTTGTTTTATAGCTCATATAACTTGTGTGGTTGGACTGGAGATGCAGAAGAATAATCTGAAGATGCTCTGAGCCAGGCCCCTTATGACTAGGTGAGGTCTCCAAAACATAGAACACAATTCACAGGCCAGTGATAATCAAATTATGGACCTTGAGTTTCTGGACCTGGAAGAGGAAAATGGAAAATGTTGCTGTGGTGGTTACTGCACAAGTGAAAAACCAGAGTGTATGAGGATCAAAAAATGAGGCAGGAAGAACACAAACTTAAACACTCAGCATACAAAGATTAATTTCATAAAATAAAAGCTGGAAAAAATAAAAGAGGCAAACAAGGCAGTACAGGAAATCTCTAAAAATGTTGCTGTTGACACTAAAGAAAGACAGAGAATATTCTGGCTGCAGCTGCAATACAGCTGTCACATCCAAACAAATTAAAACCCTCTGAGGAGGGTTTTAGACACAAATACATAATAAACTATAACATTAATTAAATGAAGCAGTCTCTTTTCTCTGCATCCCAAGCTGAATACTTATTTAGAGTGTGAAAAAGTAGCCTGGGAGTATCCAGTTGAAAAAATACCTTTATGAGTGCAAGGAAGCTTAAAGTCTGCCCTTGTGGGTTTCAAAACATATCTTGTTACTGTCCTGCTGCCACTGCACAAATTAGATTTCTCCCCTGTTTTTCCATCTCAAGATGGAAAGACTCCTGATCACAGAGCCTGAGATTCCTGATTTTGGTGACCTAAGCAATCAGAAGGTGCATAGATACACTTTTAAAAGGAAAGCTGCAGTATTTCCTGGCACTCCAGCTTGCTTGCTGCATGGTATTTCAGACAGCGCCATACTGCAAGCGCAGCTGTGGTTCTGCTTGCTGCTGGGGGGTTGCTTACATAAACACCCCCCCCCCCCCCCCCCCCTCGGGCTCCCAATCCTATCTCAGTTGCACTTGGTGACCGAGAAAGTTTTGCATTTGTTATAAGGTGCTTATGCTGATTCCCAAAGCCATTGAAAAGCAGGGTCCGAGTTACCTTTCTGAGTTAGTGACTCTTTACTCTGCTGGTCACAGGCTGAGGTCAACTGATACAGGTCTCTGTGCATCCTCAATACTGAAATGCGTCACTTTGGGTGGTCGCTCTTTCAGCCATTGTACACGTGGCCCCCAGTGTCTACAGGCAGTATCGGCGCTGCTACCTTCCCTCTGGTTAAAGTCTAAGCTCAAGACACAGTTGTGCTTGTCAGCTGGGAGCTAGATACAAATTACTGTGATTTCTAAAGAAGCAGCACCCAAGCTCCTTTTACAATCTTTTTTTGTTTTTCCTTTTGTGTTTTGATATGTGTTTGCAAGATAAGGCACTAAAAATACTGTTTCCCTTTTCTCCTTTGTTATTCCTTTTTTACCTTCTATTTGCAAATGCAATTCCCTCAGTGGTAAAGCATGATAGGATGCATAATACAATGATTTGAGCACAGGTGAACTTTTTTCTACTCTAAAATAAACTTTTGTTATGGACCAAAGCACAGCATAACTTTACAAAACACTGATTAAATACATAAAATAAAACAGCTGCTGCTCTAAGCAAACTTGAAATACTTATCAAATTAAATATGGATCATACAATATCATGCTGACTGTTTAACCCTAAATGACTACTAAATCAATGCAATAGATCATAATTCACAAAAGAAGTCA
Source organism: Aythya ferina (assembly GCF_964211825.1). Taxonomy (NCBI): domain Eukaryota; kingdom Metazoa; phylum Chordata; class Aves; order Anseriformes; family Anatidae; genus Aythya; species Aythya ferina. The sequence goes on from NC_140301.1 coordinate 41,263,698, forward strand.
GCCTCCTGAACCCGGTATTATTAAATGTTACTTTAAATTCCGTAAATCTGTTTGATGTTGAGCATAATATAAATGATTATATGAGGTGGAAGTTTAACTGTATTGTTAATCAATGGATACTTTTTCTGACTGAATGAGGAACAAGGAAAGAAAGCATATTAAAAAGAAAAAGAAAAAAATATATATATCAAAAAAGGATTGGAATGTCTCTGCTCCAGAAATAGTAAAGCAGCTTTGTTTCACTGTTGTAACAAATTCCATCATATGAAAACTATTTGGTTACTCATTATTAAAGGTACACCACAAAATGTCTTGGTAATAGAGTGTTGTCATGTGATAAATATATCTCACTTTGAAATCTTCTCCATAAATGCCTCAGTTACCACAGCTTCCATTTAGCTGCAGAGGGCTGGCAGGAATGTTTTGTTTTAAAATTAATCATCCACTGTTCTTCCTTCCTGTCAGGACATTTAAGAACTGCTGTATGAGGGAGAAAGTCTTGGAGTTGTGTTTTTTTGTTTGTTTGTTTTGATTTGTTTTTCTTTGGTGGGTGGGTGCGTGTGTGTGTATGCAATGCCCAAGACCTGAAGCAAGAAGGGATATTTCTGAAGTTGATTTTGGAAATATTTTGAGAATTCCAGTAAGAATTTTCACTGAGCTGCAGTACCCCAGATGTAAATCATTCTGACTAACAGAAGAACTGACCAATACGTCTTAAAAGTGATTAGTATTTGTCCTGCAGAAAGCTGAGAGATTATCACAGACAAGATGGCCAGGGATACTACTTACAAGTATTCTAATTTAGGAAGGATGTCAGCACACAACTGATCAGCAAACAAATTATAAGATACTTCAGCAGAGTTCAAAACTCTGTATATGGAAGAAAACAGCTGATATCCAACCTTTCTCTGAGAACAGCTTGAAAAGGAGGGCAGAGATGGTGAGGGTCAGTAGCCATTTATTCACTGTTAGTTACTGTGTATTCCTCCTGCCTCCTGACACTCTCTCCTCCCATTTTCACTTACCCTGTGTGTTTAGGACTTGTTTGATGCATGAGCCAGCATCTTTGTGAAGCCTGCTGGGGGAATTTCTGTCTGGTTCTGTAGGACCAGAAGCAGACAGACTGCCCTGGTTTGGCATCCACAGAGTTTCAAACTGCTCACCAGTGCAGGCTGCTCCTGCCCACTACAACCTCAAGGGTAGTCAGCTTGACTCCAAATCATCACACAAGTATACTCAAAGCCAAAAATGCACACACACACCTGAAAGTATGTGAGTATTCATGAACATTAGCCTTCACAAGGCACTGTGGCACAAGCTCAGCAGCCATACATCACCGTGGAGCTGAGCTTGAAGCAGGGAGTGTAGAGAACTGCAGTGCAGGTGGTGGAAAAACACACTGTATTTTCCCACATTGTTAATTTCTGTACATCAGTAAATGTTACTATCTCCATTCTTTTAACCGTGTTACTGCCTGGATGAAAACTTTATGAGAAATCACTCCTGGACTTTTTACGGGACCTTCAACAGTGGCATTTTGGAAGCAGTTACATGGTATTATGTCACTGGGTCTGCAGGTGACTAAAACCTCAAAATACCCCAATACATTTTCTTCTGAAACATTCTTGCAGCAGCTGTTTCCTCACATGATTCATAACTTCTCTGCCTTAAGAACTGCAACAGTTTAGATAGCTTAGGTGAACAAAAGCACACTGCACACAGAAGTCTGGATCAGAAGCTTGCAGTAGTGTGGGTCAGGTAGTGAGTCCATTATGAATACCTGTCCTGAGTGCCTGTTTAGAGGTTTTGACAGCATTTCATATGATTGACACACTACAAGAATACTCGCTAGTTACACAATGCACAACCACAGCAGTTGTATGAGATGCTTTAATAAAATCTGACATCATCTTATAGACACATAAATAGATAAAGGAAGCAAAACCATGTGGTTGGAGCAGGAGAACTAAATAGGTTTTAAAAGTCCTCCGTTCTCATCTAACCTGTACTCTGTCAGACTATACAGCTATCTTGCTAGAGCTGGACTTTGATAATTACTGCACAAAAGAAGGTTTGAGAAAATCCCCTGGGGAGACATTTGTTTTCTCACCATACCTGACAGTAGCTGCATAAACTGATGGCCAGCTGTTTCAAATAAACAAATCTATACTTGACCCAAACTCTATCTGCCTCATTGGAATCCTCATTGCCCCTTGAGGCTAAGAAAGCATAATGACAACAGAATTAGGCCCAAGGCCAAACTCCCTGATCACAAGATAAGTCATTTCAGATAAGTCATGTCTGGAGACAGGCTTCCAGCTATTTTCTTGTAATCAAGTGTTCGAGTCTGGGATTGTTTTGAGGATCTTCAGATGCTTTGCTGCTCAGTTTGGTGACTAAACAGCATTTAAAAAACTGCAGCAGGATTGAAAAATTGTCATATAACCTAATGGTTTCTTAATGTAAGCTCTGATAGTATGGAGGATATACAACACTTGATGTTACTGTGAGAAAACGATCACAAATAAGACTTCAAATTAAAGCTGTCAAGAAAGAAAAATGGAGGCAAAAAAACAAAAGCTAAAATGTGGGTTGAGAGAAGGGAAGAAAAACAGAAGAGAGCTGTGGAGACAGACTCTGAGGAAGAAAGGAAAATAAATCATCTACTGTGAAGTTTAAAGACTATTATTATGTTAAATAATGAGCACCAAAAGTGTATATACACACTTCCATGTATAAAGTACATAAACTTGGATGTGTGTGGGTAGATGATTATCAATTTGAAAGATTGTTTCATATGAAAATATGCTACAGCTTCGTGCTGCACAAACCCAAAATAATCTTCCTTACTACTTATATTTGTAAGGGCAAAACAAAAGCAAACAAACAAAACAAAACAAAAAAGCCCAATATCAAGTCAGGGCAAAGCTGAACAATTCAAGTGCAGACTTCAAATTACATTTGTAAGCGGGGACATTTGAATTTGGGGTCTGGGGCCATGCACAGTCAAAAATAAATAATAATAAATAAATAAATAAATAAATAAATAACTGTTTCTATTGTCAGCAACTGGAAGTGATTCCTCTGTAAAGTCCCCCACACAGTGAGAGCCAGAACCGTAACTTCTTGCACAGCCAGAGCCTCTCTGCCATTTATTGTGTGCTGTGACAGAGCAAGCACTGCTTCACCCAGCTCAGTTCTCTTTGAGGCAGCAGTAACTTCACTCAACAATTTAAAAGTCAATAGTGTGCAAGTGAAAGCAGAATTCAGCTCAAGGGTGGCAAGAAACTGTGGACTGCAATTTTAACATGGACTTTCTGTGTTCATATATTTTTACCTGCAGTACCAGAGATAAATCTTGCCATTCTGGAAACATTTTGATTTTCATCAGACACCTTTTCTCTCGCATTTGCAGCTGGGAGCAGTAAGTGCCTTTTTGGCCCAATTTCCTAAAGAGCAAGGCTCACACAATCTTATTTTCTGCATGTCATCTGGAAAAAAAAAAAAAGTCTCAAACAATTTCAATAGATGGTCAGAAGTCTCAACATCAATTATGATCACAGGAGTTTTGTGAAACCTAATGGCTTGAGAGAAAGCCCAAATTATTGGCTGACTAACAGAAAACAAATATTTGGCTTGGCAGCAGCCTACCAGCCAGTCAGCACATGTGACAAGCAGCCAGCTATCATGCACCCAGCCAAAGTACTGATATCTCTGGGTGACTTGGCACATCACAGAGGAAGGAAATAACATCTTATAAAAGTGATAAAAAGAACTTTTTTAAGTTTATAATTTTGGCTGCCAGTTTTATTCTAATAGAGGCTATATATCAGAATTTAATAACATTTGGCCAATGAAGAACACTTATCAGAATTTAACAATTACTTAAAATGCAGTTGGTATGTTACAGTGCAGGACAAAGAGTTACGCACTAAAATCCAATATAAACTTTTGCAATCATTCAAAGGACAAAATGCCTTCATGCCTTTGTGAAGGTTTGTTGAAGACAATGGTATTGGTGAACAGTACAGCTTCCCTAGGGGACAACTCTGTCCTCTATTGCAGTTTCTCAACTGCTTAAAGGCTGTGTTTTTGTTTTACTGTGCACCTCATTTTCCTAGCACCATCTGTTTCAGTTTTGAAGCCAAACTCTCAAAGGGCTTTAGGCATCTCGTGCCCACTGAAATGAAGGAGTAGTTAGGTGCCTAAATTCTCAGGGGGACTGGGACGAGGTCACAGCCTCTGCTCTAGTCCTGTCCCTTTCAAGGTCATCAGTCCTCTGTGGTCCAGACGTACTACCTAGACCCCTGAGCATGAGCATCTTGCACAGATGTGCTACAACAGGGAGGGGAAAGGTCCCTGCAGGCTTCAGCTGTGGTAGTGCACTCTGGGCCTGGGATCAAGTCCTTTGCCCTTCAGCTGGAAGGTTATGCAGGCTGAAAATGAAAATTCCCGTCCCTTCAGCCTTTCCTATAATCTGAGGTCAAAGGAGCCCAAGGGGAGGAAAGCACAGGCAAGTGTGAAGGCATGCTCATGTCCTCACTGCATGGAGCCACACCACTTTGCCTCCTCACAAACTCATCGCAGAGGAAAGAGGGGCAAGGAGAGCTTGTCCCTTGCTGCTTTGCTTGCAGTCCATTTGCAAAATCCTCCAGGATGATCACACAGAGCAAATGAAAAGCTCAATCCTGAATCCTCTAGTGGTGTGGGTAATCCCTGTTGCAAGGAGTAATATCTCTTGTTTAAATGCAGAACAGAAAATTGAGGGGTTCAGAGAAAGTGTAAGCCTTGGATAACATGCTTTGTATGCATCAGATTTAAAAATTATTTATTTTTAATAAATGAGCTCTGTAAAACCAAAAGGAGGCTGATAGGAGAGGGAGTCACTATTTAGGTGGAGTGGAAATTAATGCAGCAGAAAATGATAAGTTTCAAAAGAACCACGAAAGAAAGAATAATAATTAAATTTTGCTGAGGTTTTTGATAGGTCGAGGTTGATGTATGCATGTACTTAGGTTGGGGAATAGTAATGAAAAGAAATAAAGGAGCTAAAAAAAAAAAAAAAAAAAAAAAAAAAAAAAAAAAAGTTGTAGCTTGTTAGGAAGTTTTAGTAAGTGGAAAAAGCTACAGCCAAAAATAAACAACATACTCTACTGAGAAAGAGAGACAAATGCAATATAGACAAATATACGGAAACCAATCCTTCCTGTAGGGAATACTACACTCCTTTCACAATACTGCCCTAATCAGAAAATGTACCATAATGAATGTCAGCTGCAAAGAGAAAAGACAGGAGCTTACGATAAGATTCAAAGTTAAAGCTGCTTAGTTGTTGAGAGGGAAAGGTATTATTTCCAGGCGATGACAAAAGAAAACTGTAAAGTTGTGAGAATTCTCATTACTGGAAAAAAAAAAAATGAAGTAAATATTTTATATATATATATTTTATTTTGTTTATATAAAGGTGGAATCTTGTCTTTTTTAAAATCAACTCTACAATTCACATTGAATTCTGTGAAATCAGGTTTTCCTTTTAGTGAAGCCAAAGTTCTCAGTGTAACATCTCACAGATATGTTGTGTACAGAATGAAATTTTAAAATCCCGTATTCTAAAAAAAAGGAAGCTCTCGGTGAGGGATTCATTTGCCAGGCTTTTTTGTGCTATTTGCAAAGTCATTCATTTTCCATGCCTCATTGCCCGGTCACCAGCCTGCCGAGGTGCGTAGTCTCGGTAGCTTTTGCTAAAGTAGCCTGGAAAATTCACAGCAAGGCGGCTTCTCCACGCTGTTAGCACTGCCCCTCGCTCGTCTGGGTTTGTGCTATGGAGAGCTCCTCCTTGGAGCTGGAACTGCATCGGCTAAAGCCAGAATGCCGCTTTTCTTGATGCAAATCTTTATTTTTCCCCTCCTCTGCCGAGGCGCACAGTCACGAAAATTTCACCCGCGCACCCCGTGTCCATCGATCTGGGCAATCTGCTCTGCGAGCCTCCACTGCGCACAATAAATAAAAGAGGGCAAGAGAGAAAAAGTCCCCGTTTTCTCAGGTGGTCGGAGGTGTTTTTAGCAGCCCGGCTTCCCCGGCTGGAGAGGGACCGGCGGGACCGGTGGGGAGGGGAGCAAGGCAAGAGCACGGCAGGAACCCCGACGGGAGCGGGGCAGGTCCGAGCCAGTCCCGGGATATCCCAGAAGGGCAGGGCCACATCTCGGGCTGGAAAGCCTGCTTTTCCTGCCCTTTTTCCCTTGAGCCTCAACCAAACACGCTCGTCGGCGTGCGGGATGAAAAAGCGCTCTGTGAATAACATGGAAACAAATAAACTTTTCTTTCTATCTTTTATTCTTTTTTTTTTTTTAATATTTTTACTTGTTTGTTTCTTTACCCTCTAGGAAAAGCGAAAATTCATTCAGAGGCGTTGGAGGGGGTCCCTGCAGAGGATCGGGGGCTCGCAGCCACCCTGCTCGGTCCCACGGAGGGCACCCAGGGGGTGCCGGGCGCTCGCCGTTCAGGGGCACCGAGGGGCTGGGGGGCGAAGGGGGCAGCAGCAGACGGGCCTCTCGGTTAAAGGATGCCACGGCGGGGGTCCCGCGGAGGACAGAGCTCCTCCGGGCCCGGGGCCGTCGCGTCCGTCGAGGGGTGAAACGTGACCCGGCGGACCTCGAAATGGGGCCGGGCAGCCGGAGCTGAAAAGTGTCCAAGTCAGTCCCAAGCAAAACAAGACATGAAACATTTCAGGTTGTTACGTTCTGCCTTTGAAGAGAACTATTTCCCGCAGATAACAATGCGTAGGTATATTTAGATAGCTCGGCTCGTCCAAGGAGAATGTGTCTTGTGCTATTTGAGAAAAACTCTAAGAGTAAGTGCAAATATTTGATGCTGAAGAGCTCTTAAGGCTTGAAGAGTACCATTTACTTATTTCTACACATCAGTGTGGGCTTAGGATGTTAAATAGATTAAAAGGCTAAGAGAGGTCACTGAAGTAGACTCTCTTTCTCTCCTCCCGATTTTTTTCCTTGCAAAGTTTTTGCACTTTCTTTAGAGTGTCCTCGGCAAACTCCCCTTAAGAGCCACCTCGGATACTGTATAAGTTTGTGGCTCTGAACGACGGCCCCCGCCCCTCCCCTCGCCGGCCCCCCGAAGCCAAGCTCCAAGCGCAGGCATTCAGCAAATGTTTGCCCGCGGGGTCAAGATTTTAATAAGCACTCCTGGCCTCTTTTGCTCCCGGGGGCGTCAGGAAGCGAAGGGCAGCAGCGGCGCTGCCCGGCAGGTGAATGCGTCCCTACCTGGCCCAGGACCCGCGACGCCCCCACCCCCGGCCGCCGGCTGCCCCGGCGGTGACACGGGGAGCGGGGGACCGGGGGGCGACAGAGGCCGCGGGAGGAGCCGCTCCGCGGAGGACAGCCACGTCGCTTCAATTTAATCTCATTTAAAAAGACATAACTAATAAATTTGTATGGACGGGGCTGCCGGAGACGTAAAGCAGAGTCGATAGTGGTTCAATCCCATTGAACCCTATTGAAAACCATGACAACAAGGAACAAGCTCCGATTTATCCCGGAGAGTTAAAGCACATTGTGGGAAGGCGTCAATCACCTATTATTCCAGATCTGAACAAATGCAAAATCTTGACTGGAACAAATGCTTCCAACAGGTCCGGGACATAGGGCTACATTTCCCTTTTGTTCACGGCCTAGCAGTTGGCATGTATTTGTGCTCCCCTCGCTCCGACCACCCAGGACGGCTGGGAGGCTGTGCTCCAAGCGAGGAAGATAACTACTGTCACCAGGCACGCTTGATAGGTGGCTGCAGTAATCACGGCCTGGGAATCGTTTATATGGAGCCTGTCCAGTCCTGGAGAAATATGCAGGAAGTTGGCCAAATGGAGCCTTGTGCCCTCTTCATCTCGCCCACAAATCTCTCCGATATAAATCTCGCCCCTCCGCTGTCATTATCGCTCTATTTACATTTTCACGGGGAAGTGTAACTGCTTCCAGAAGCGCCGCACGGAGCCGGGCGGGGAGGGGCGGCGGCGGCCGGAGGCAGGCGGGGAACGGGGCCGGGGGGCGAGAGCAGGGGATGGATAACTATAATCTATACACAATGGGTTAGAGATGTCTGTTTGGACAGGGAAATCTGAACCAACAAAGCGGCCGGCTAGAGGCGTATCTGCATGCGTATCTGGGTCGCCGCTCCGAGGCGCGCAGTGCGTCGCAGGGTTTCCCGCAATTTCCCCGACGGGGCTGCATTGTGTGCACCTTGGCCGCCGTTCAAGCCCCCTTTCCTGACAGGTTTCCTCCATCCACCCGGGCTCGGCTCCCAGCGCATCCCGAACGGCGGGCGCGGTGGGGATGGGCGGGGGGCGCCCCGGTCTCTGGTATCTCGGCTTGAGCCCCACTGTGCCTTGCTGTCGCTTGTGTCTCTGCCCTGCGGCCGAGCCCCGAGCCCTGCCACTGCGGTTCTGCAGGCGAGCAGTGGAGCGGGAGGTGCCATTTGCGCTCACCGAGGCTGGGCGAGGGGCCGGGGCCGCCCGGAGAAAGGTTGCGGGGAGGCTCCTGCCCCGCGCATCGCGGAGGGGACCGCGGAGGTGATGCCGCCGGGGCTGTCCCCTCCGCCGGCCGCACCCCTCCTGCCAGGAGCAGAAAATAAAAAGGGGGGATCCGGGGCGCCGGGTTTGGTTGCTCCTGCCTTTGGCAGATGAAGCGGCGCTCGGCGGGGACGCGAGACGCGCGGATAAATAAACGCGCCGCGTTTGATCTTTTTCTCCCTCTCTCCCAGCTGGAATCGTTTCAGTCCCTCACACACAGCGCCCGAGGGGATGTTCTTTGGGTTAGCGCAACGCAAAGCGATGCTAACAAAATCTCCACCACCCCGGTTTTCACTCACGGACCGAACGCATCGGGCTCCCCGTGTTTCCGCAGCCAAGCTCACCCCAGTACCCTCCCCGAGAAAAAGGTGCACCTTACATCAACAACATGCTCCGCAGAGGCAACAAAAACGGAGATCCCATCCCCTGAACGCACACACACACACAAACACCAGCCTTCCCCGCGGAGGGCACCGCCGAGGTGTGAAAAATCCTGGGCTGAGGGTCGGAAACCTGTCAATGGCAAGGGGAGAAGTGGAGGTAGCACAGCAAACAGCCCGGCTAAATAAAACAAATAACAACTTAAATTCCTTCCAGGTTTAAAGAGAGGGAAAGGGGGGGGGGAGAGGAATAAAGAGGGAGAAGCAGGGAGGAGGCTCTGCGGATGTCCTGGGAGGATTCACTTTGTCTGCGGATAGAAGGGACGCTGGTGGCTTTGGTGGCGGATGGAGGGGGGTGGTTGTTGGTCATCCACATGCCACCCAAGATGTTATTCACTGCTAACAATTACCATTATCTGTCCCCACTTTTGGCTAATCAGACAGAATATGTAATGATGAAGCCTGTTTCCTGCTGTCTTTGGGAGGTAACGGGTTATTCTCTCATGGGGGTGGTGGGAGGGGGGGGTTACACCTACTCCCATTAGGGCTTTAGCACTTGACTAATTCAGGTACTTAGCATCCTATAGACAGGGACGGTTTGAAAGCAGGCAGTGTTTGCAGTGGGGAGGACTGTTTATATAAACAGGACACCTCTGTAAACGACACTAATATTTGGGGTTAGGTGGCGATGGAAGGGAAGGTCCTCTTGAGCCCGGAGATTCCCCAGTAACTGGGCGCAGTCCCTTCCTCTCAGTTTTTAAGGGAGGGGGTTTGGAGCTTTGGGAAGATATTTTTTGGGGGTGTGGGCACAACCTACCATGGCCACATCTGGCAGGATCAGTTTTACAGTGAGGAGCATTTTGGATTTACCAGAGCAGGATGCACATAGCATAAAGCAAGCCTCCGACCACCACCACTCAGCGGAGAACTACGCCGGCTCGTCGTACGGAGGGTGGATAGAAACAGACAGAAATCATTATCCCTGTGAGTATGAAACGGACAGGAGTTCGCCATCTCCATGCAGCTCTCTTTTATTTGTTCCCCCGTTCCTTTGGGGAAGATGCGAAGAAGTGAATTGCCAGCGTGCGTAGCCTACAGAATCGGGGGAATCCAGGCTGGGAATTTTATAGAATATTGCTGAATTGCAACAATGAAACAGCAGGAACATCCCAGCCACGAGCTTAAGAGAGAAAAGATATTCTCCCCTAGGTCTGTGCATGTTCCCGGCTGTGGCAGAAAGCTAAACCTCAGGCTGTGTCCGCCCGTCTCTCTGCATTTACCGTTTAAGCTCGCTTCTCGGATTCCTTTTTTTTCCTTTTTTTTTTTTTTTTTTTTTTTTTTTTCCTGTTTCACTGTTGCAAGAAACCCTGCCTTGTTGCGCTGGAGGGCTTTCAGGTCATCCCACGTACCCTAGAGGAAAGCACACGCCCAGTGCCTCACCTCTCCAGGCCGCCACGGAGCGCGCCCTGGGCGCGACCGCGTCCTTCCACGCGTTTCCCACCGCGGAGGAGAGCAGCCTCCGGCTCAAGCCCCCGGCTAGGCGGCACGTTTCCCTTATCCCCCCACCCACCCCCCCTACAAATCGTGCCGCAGCAGTACAGCGCTTCATACAGGCGTGTGGTAAGGGGAGAGCCCGTCCGCTGGCCGGACGGAGGATCCCCACCGGGCTTAGTTACACGTGGAGCAGCCGGAGAAAAGTGGCGGTACACCGACTTGGCGGCCCGAGCCCCCGCGTTAGCCCTGGGCCAGCTCCCGCCAGCCCCTCGGCCGTGCGGGGCTGCGCGCAGGGGTAGTGGGTTCATCCCGCTCGGGGGGTTAGCCCCGACCTCTTCCCTGCCACCGGGATTAGCCCGGCCGGGGCTGTCCCTGCGGGGGGCGAGGCGGCCTCGGGGACCCCCTGTCTCTAACTCCTCGCTGTCCCCAGCCTCCGACGAGAGCGGCCCGGAGCTGAGCCTGCCCGACTCCACCCAAAGGCCGCTCCCCGCCCGCGGCTCGGAGGCCGAGAAGAAAAAGAAGCGGCGGGTGCTCTTCTCCAAGGCGCAGACGCTGGAGCTGGAGCGGCGGTTCCGGCAGCAGCGCTACCTCTCGGCACCGGAGCGGGAGCAGCTGGCCCGCCTGCTCAGCCTCACGCCCACCCAGGTGAAGATCTGGTTCCAAAACCATCGCTACAAGATGAAGCGGGCGCGCAGCGAGGGGCCCGGCAGCCCTCCGCCGCCGCGCCCGCCCGCCCTGTTGCGCCGGCTGCTGGTGCCGGTGCCGGTGCTGGTGCGGGACGGGGAGCCGTGCCGGGGCTGCCCCGCCAGCCCCCCGCCGCCCGCCGCCCGCCCCAAGCTGGGCTGCGCCCTGGCGGGCTGCAGCGCCCAGGCCGCCCTCTCCGTCCAGGGCTACCAAGCCTGCCCGCCCGCCCTGGGCGTCTTCCCCGCGTACCAGCACTTAGCGCACCCCGCCGTCGTCTCCTGGAGCTGGTGACAGCGGCGCCTCGCCCTCCGGGCCGGACTCATCCCGGGGGCGCCTGGGCTGCCCGCTCCTCCGCCGGCTCGCCCGGGGGCACGGGGCCCGGGCACGGCTTTTGTAAAACCTCCGCTCCCCCTGTTTCTTTCTGAGAGGGTTCCCTGATAAAAAATAATAATAATGATCCTAGCGACCTAGTTTATTTGCAGATAGTTTATTCTTCCGGTGACTAATAAAATGATTTGGGGCGAGTTTTCTTTATTTTTTTTTTTCCCGGCGGAGAAGTGTATTTTTGACGATTAGGGCTTTCGTTTTGGATTACCTCTTGCGCCGTAAAAGCTTCTCTTGCCAGCGGAATTTCACCCACTATTTCTTCTATTTTACCCACATAAGCCAACAAAGGGAGAAAAAAAAATTGGGGCGAGCACCCTACGGTACTGCAGGTGCCGTTTGCTATGCGGGCCCGGGGCCGCTGGCTCCGGCAGAGCAGCAGCTGCTTGCTGTCTTTTTCAGAGCCTCTAAGGCCAGGAGTAAGCAAATTTTCCCGTTGGTGCACATCTGTTGCAAATCGGCTGGGGAAGGATGGCCAAGAGAAAACAGTGAAGACTTTTAACGGCCTGAGAGTTGTGCTTTGAGACGCTTGGACGAACTATTGATTTTATTATTTGGGGAAAAAAATAGTCATATAATAGTCCTGCTAACTGTGAATGGGGAAAACCCCTCAAAAATAAAAATAAAAATAAAAATAAAAATAAAAATAAAAATAAAAATAAAAATAGAAAAACCAGGTCTCCTTCAATTATGGACTAGACTCACAGCATCCACCCCTCTGGCGGGAGCCGCAGACCAAGAACCCGGAGGGAGTATCTGCGGGTGAAGACCTCGCGGGGACTGATGCTCGTCGAGGAAATGTCGAGAAGCGGGACCCGCAGAAGCTTTTGTTGTTGTTGTTGTTTTGGTTTGGTTTGTTTTTCCCGGAAGACAGCAACTTTCCAGATTTGCCCCTGGGATGTGCCGTGCAGTGACCGCATCCCGGGCAGCTCCCGCAGGCAGGGATGCGAGGTGCTTCGCGGGGATGCTTCGTGGCTCCTAACCCTGCTTCCCCACGGCCGCATCCCTTCCGTGAGGTCCTGCCGCGACTCGGAGTCGCCCCTGACCCCGTGCCGAAGGATGAGACCCAGCTGCAGGATGGAACCGCGGGGTCCTCCCATCCAAATCCCCTCCCAGCACCGTCCCACCGCCACGCTCGGCCGGGGGACCAGGTGCCAAGGGGGATGCAGGCCGGGCCGCGCTTCGGACACGGGGGAATACAGCCTCCGTGTCACCTGTTTTTTTTTTTTTTTTTTTTTTTTTTTTTTTTTATTTTTATTTTATTGTTGTTGTTGTCTTTTCCCTCTTCCTTTTATTTTTCCTCCTGCCATCCGAAATCTTTTTTATCTTTTTCCCTCTTTTTTTTTTTTTTTTTTTTTTTTTTGGTCTCAGCTGCTGGCCACCTTGTCTCCCATATGGATGGGGTTATCTTAGAAGAATCTCCCAGAGAATCGCTCCTTAAACCTTCTTTTGTCTTGGGAGTTGAAAAGAGCATTGTTGTGCTTGAAAAGGACCTAGACAAAATCCGCACTGTTTCAATTCAGGACTGTTTAATCAGTCCCTAGTGACAATTTTATGGGTTTTAGGCGGTACAATAGTATCTTTTAAAACCTTGTGGCCTTCATGAAAACAAAGGGTTTGAATTTTATGGGCTTACAACTCCAATTAGAACAGTGCCAATGTGTATGGGAGATTATCAAATTTGTATCATAAAACCCCTTTATAATAAATGATTGCTGGAAGCTAGGGGGAGGGGGGCGGCGGGGAGGATGGGGATGAAGGGACCCGGACTTCAAGCTCCGGACTTTGTCGCATGTAGTTTTAAAAGTGCACATGCTGCTCTTCATTTTAACTCTTTGAGACCCAGCTATGCAGCAGGAGCAGTCGTGGAAATACCGTGACTTCTTCATTAGAAAAGGAAACAAAGACAGCAGGAGAAGCCCTCTCCTCCCCAGCCCGAATCTACCCTCCATCAGCTTGCCGAGGGCTTGGCCGCATCTCAGCCAAGAGGCGCTGGGGTCTTTCCAGGCTCCTTGGCTATCTGGGCTGCTCTCCTGCCCTGGAGACCACACGTGGCCCTAGGAAGCTTCTGTGAAATAGGAGGTCTTTATTACATTACATTACTGCTTTCACCAGTTACTGGCTGTATAGGCAATGGCAAGGGGTATTACAGTGACCCTTTCTCTCCTCTTGCCCTCCCAGCCCCAGGCTGCATGGACTCCCACTAAGGACCTGCTACAATGTCCCTGATGTGGGGTTCTTGAAGCAAAACAAGCAGGTTCTGGGCATTGCCTTTTACCAAACCCGGGGGGTGGGAAAGGTGCAGTTCCTGATCACTAGCAAAGGGCAAAGCCCTTTCAGGCTGACGGACAGTAAGCACAGCATAGGTGTAGGAGGACAATAAAGTCAGGCTTAAGTACTGAGACAAGCAGCTCCCTGAATTGGTACCTCCGGGTAGAAGGAAGAATGTATTAAATAAGAAGTCAACTCAATAGACGATGGAAATTTACAGTAAAAAATCTTGAGAAGAAGACTGAGCGGGACTGAAAATATTGTGTTTTTGTTTGTTTGTTTGTTTGTTGTGTGTGTTTTTTTTTTTCCTAATAGAAACAAATGGATCCATCTACATTTCAAGTGTATTAGCTAGGAAAATTGATTTGCTAACCTAAACAGTGTTTAAGCTGTATCTAGGAGATAGACTTGACAAATGTTACTGGTAACGAATTTGAGGCAAAAAACTTATTGTCTTTCAGTGTATTTTCTGTAACTTTGTTTTGGTTTAGTTTTTAATAAGACAGGAAATCATGGTTGTGTTTCTTTTTGTGTTTTTGTTGTTTGTTTTGTGTATGGGGGTGATTTTATTTTATTTTATTTTATTTTATTTTATTTTATTTTATTTTATTTTATTTTATTTTATTTTATTTTATTTTTTTATTTTATTTTATTTTATTTTATTTTATTTTATTTTATTTTATTTTATTTATTTTATTTTATTTTATTTTATTTTATTTCTGTAAGGGGTGAATGCACACACAATCTATACCTTTTCCCCTTTTCTTTTGCCCCATCCATTTTCACTGTTACTTTCACCCTGCAAACAGGACTGTGATTTCACTGAAATTAATGAATAAACATGTTATGATCAAGACCTGAATGCCATCCTCAGCTAATGAAAAGCATTGCTAACATCTTCAAACATCTTCCTGGGTGCTTTATTCTTATTTAGTAAATAAATAGACTTTGCAAAAGCCCAGCCCCGTTTCAGTGGGAGCCCCTGGGCACATGTTTGTTAACTCAGAACCAAGGCATCTATCACTAGACTTTGTTTCCAGGAAATGGACAATAGGTCAGGAAGAGCATATGATCCAGTTTCTATGTTATAATTTATGAGCCATTTGTGTCCCTGCCAATGCATGTCCATCATTAGTCCCTGGATATATACATAACACATTTTAAAAATTACAACAAAAAGAAACCGTAACCTCTCAAGCAGAACACTGTTGAGCACCAAAATAAATTTATTTTCTTTACCACTGACTTATGAAAGGCTCCTGGCAGCCTTGCATTACGTATGTCTAGGTTAATAACCCATCAGACCGTACTGTTAACTAAGTGCAAGTGAGATCTGTGAAAACTCTTTGGGCTTTTCAGTCCCTCCTGCCTCAAATTGCTGCACTGCCAGGAACAGCCTTCCACCCCCTGGTCAGGGTCTAGTCAGTGCTGGAGCGAACAGTGTCCCCATTTTGCTTTCAGTAACTAGTGGTGCCCAGCACTTTTGGTGGAGCATCACAGGCCTGGCTTTTTCTATTTTCAGTGCCCTTCACAAACCACAGGTCTTTAATGAGGTTATTACTCATTATTCTTTTACTGGACTCAAATGACTGGTAACTGCTGCTTCTGGAGAAGATGTGAATGGCTAGGATACAAGGAATCCCAGTCTCTGAGGACTACTAATGGCACCCATCCCTTTAATCAAAAGCCTAGGTAGTGTATTTTCCTTTTTCCCAGTTGGTGCTTCCAACCCACGAGTACCAGTCCAGTCCTATATGTATTGACCTATCAATATGTTATTGATAGTGCACTCTTCCCAGAACTCCTGCCTTGACCAATGAATAGGAAAACAAAAACTTCCTTCGTTCTACCTACCTGACAAAAAAAAAAAAAAAAAAAAAAAAAAAAGAGGAAGTGTCAAGTGTCACCAACATCAGCAGTGACTGAAGGATGCCAATCACCTCACATAGGAGGCTTCCGGCTCACATTATTTGAAAGGGAACTTCCTATGAAAAAGGGGGCAACAGATGCAGACATCAGAGAAGTTGCTTTATGCTCTTCAAGCATAAAGTTGTTCTCGGGTATCAAGTAAGAGTACGGTAGCTCAGAGCAGCAACAGTATGCATTATTAGCACGATTAAAAGTCACTTACACATCTACAAGACTTAACAGAGATAAGAGATTTTTGCCTGTCACTAAGCACAGCTTACTTAGCTAGCAGATCAGGATTATTGTCCATTATATTTAGACTTACAATTGCATTCTAAACAGAGAAGGCAATAAGCTCTTCAGAGTGAGGATGGTGGCAGTAGTATCAGTTTTCATCCTATATTCTCCAGTCCTCTTCTATTTAAAAGAGATTGTGAAGTATGTCGGAACTGTGTGCTCTGAAGTCAGGTTTCCCAAGCAAAAATTGGGATACCTGTCTGTACAGCATTGCTTCCTTGTCTTGCTTCCTTTACATTCAGGACCAATGTGAAGAATGAGTCCATTTCAGACACTCATTCACAGGTCTCAGACTGTCTTTCTGAGCAAAAGGAGACCAAACTATTTAGAGACAATTACACGTTAATTACTCCTCCATCAGCCTTTGCTTCATCTAATGTTTATACCTGGGAGTTAGATAACCTCTCCGTAATCTGACCGAGTTTGGATCTGGATGAGAAATACTTTAAAAGAGAAAAGGAACAGACACAATAAGAAAAAGGAAATAGAAAAGTCATCAGCAAAAGAGCAAAAACTCCTCACCAATTCTGAAGTCCAAAGGGTGGGATCATCAGTGGGACCATCCCAGAGTTTTTCATGTTGCTTTTGAGAAGCAGCCAAATTTCTCAGGGGCATCCAACATGGAAAACAGCACTGAAATGATTTCCTGAAATGATCTACCAAAAATGATTTCCTGCCATCACCAAAAGGCATAACATGCCATCACCAAAAGGCATAACAACAAATACTGCTCTGCAGTATTTGTTGGCAGGAGGCAACAGAGGCATCAGACTTTGTTTGCTGGGAATGTAGTTTTCCTTCTAGTTCCTGATTTCTTTGTTGTGGGTGGATGAGAGATTTGGTACTAAGTGAATGGTTTTATGATATTCAGCATGGTAGCAATTTTACTAAATCATAAACATAACCACTAAAAATATGTAGAAAAAGATAAATCTGGAGAGAAAATATCTTTGTATTATTACTATTATTTTTTAATAAACTAGACTGATTTATGTAGTTATGTATGAACTTGAGTACATTGGTGTTATGTTAGGGTGTTTGTATGTCTCCCGCCATACACATTATAGGTATTTAGGTAAATAATATATTTTTTAAGCTGCAATAAAAAGGCAACTGATGAAGTAAATGTACTACTGATATTTTTCCATATCTGCAGTTTTTCATGAAACCTGTATAGATTTTATTATTTTATTTTATTTGTTTTGTTTTGTTTTGTTTTGTTTTGTTTTCCCAACAGCTACTGCCTTTCTACAGCTGTTTTTCAGGTTTGTATCCTGTCTTGGATATCTTCCATACTTAACCCACATGCTCAAGATTTTCCAGTATGTAAAAAAGACAGAGTAAACTTCCCTGAAGGTCTGCAGCCCAGTATGGAAAGGTGCCCAATAGCTAATGCCATGCTTGTCTGGAAGCCGTTGATTTGCTTCTTTCTGTTGTTTGTGTGCATTCACATTGAGCTCCTAATTGGACACATCTGCTCTCTGCAAAATAAAGTATCATTCGTGATGATTGCTTTGCCATCACACTTCAGAAAATGCATCTGCTGCTGCTAGCTGGGCACCAGTTGGGAATCCTCCTCATGTCTTCCATTTCTCTATTGCTTTCAGAGAGCACCACATTATCAAATGTCTTTTTGTGCTATTTGAATAAGTTATGAGGTGGACACTTCTGTTTTTACTCAGCTTTTTACTTCACTTTCCTTACACTGGCCTCAGGAGGCTGTGACAATGTTATTGTTTGAGTCCACAGTGCTGAAGTTCTCTCTTCACCACTGCAATTACTTTCTGTGTGTTCAGTTAACCTGTCTTATACAGAAGGTTGGGATACTGTGAATATTCTTCCCTTGCTCTTTTTTTTTTTTTTTTAATTCCAGTAATTTAGTACTCCATTTTTGTCACTCATGTCAAATACAACAATCTTGAGGAACTAATTTTATGTCTGAGTAATCTTCAGATCCAGTTACTCAACTAACTTTCACAATACCAATGTGCATGTTTCTGATTAACATTTGTTTACTCAAATTTGGCTATTGAAAATTAACTTCGTCTATGCTTCAAAGTAATCTAGCAGTTTATTATGGTTTTCTGATTTGAGTACTTTTGTTTTAAACATTTCTTTGGCAACAGAGTGTTGAAATTTTGGTGCACGGAAATTTCAAGCCACCACAGGAATTCTGTTTTGGTGTAGATGTTTTAAGAAAGATATTGAAGTACTCAAAAGCTGTCATGCGAGAGCCACGGGAAAGGTAGTGGCTTGACAGTCACCCTATGGAGTGAAGGCTGGGGAGAACCTGTCTATTCTAGCTCATGAAAGAGCCTAAAGAAGCAACCTAAGCTAATGCAGTGACTTAGCAAACATAAATTAGGTCACAAAAGACCCTTCAGGTTAGCATCCAAAGCTTAATGAAGTCTAACACAACATCTAAACAAATCATAGAGGTTGGTCTTTTATTGAGAATTAATTCCAGGGATCCCCCTTGAGATGACAGTGTTTGATCATAACAATCCATTTTGGCCTTAAAATCTACATGTTTAAGTTTGCTGCCCTGGTGGACTGGTGGACATGGTGGACTGAGCTGGTGCCTTGTTATCAACTCATGCAAATTATTACCACCCTTGGGCTGCTTTAATTTTAGCTAGTCATGGAAGAGATATTCATGTACAGAAAAGTAGCTGAATTTGGGGTGGATGAAGCTGTGAAGGTGGTGTCTCTATGTCTCTTTCTAGCAGCATGTGCCTACTGGTTTGCAGAAATCCTGGGCAGTGGTGCTGCCAAAAGGTCAAATCTCTGCTCATCTCACCAGCATTTTTCCCATCTGATTTGGCAGCATAAAGATCAGCCAGGCTGCCTTATGTCTCCTGGTCACTGTCCCTCTGGCACTGACTGCACAGAAAATGGGGGCTGCTTGGGACATCTTCAGGCTAGGTTCCCAAGGGCACCTTGTAACAGGAAAAGAGCTGAAAAATCAGGAGGCAGAGGAAATATATGTGTGAGTTTCTGTTGCTTTTTCTCTCCTTCTCTTGCTCTCTCTCTCCACCATCAGGCTATGCCTACTATAGAATCAGGCCAGTAGCTGCTCCTAACAGCCTCACTTTGCATTTTTTGCTATTGTCACCGCACCAGCCAATCATGTAAAAAATGATATATTGACTTCACAGGTGCTTCTGTTTTGAACATGATTAAATAACTTTTTATTGTCATCTTCAAAGCATTTTTATGGTCATTTACTGAGTGAAAGGGGCTCTGATTTTGTGAGCATCTGCCAGAATATGTTTGATCCTGTCATCATTTCTTCAGAAAATCACGCGCCTGTAGCTAGAGTGCAAGATACTGTAAGTGCATGAATTGTCCATTGCACTCTGCACTTACAACACTGCCTTCATTGTCAATGATAACAACAGCAGGGGAGAGATCTTGGAAGTTAAGCTACCTGCTGTTTTCTCCTTGATGTTTGAGCTCTTGGATGCTGTATGAATCTCAGAGATGCAAAGAGCAGCTTCTATGTTGATGCCCTATTTTATTGGTTATTTAAACGTGGTATGTTGTTTGTAATTAGAGCTGACTGGAAAGGAGGGTTTCCATTTTGCAGGAGATGCCAGGTGTTTTGCTCTGTATCAGCACAGCAAAACCACAGCACTGATGGAAACCTGGGCCATGCATTTCTGCTGCTCTGCAGACCTCTGGTGGGCACCCCATTTTAAGTTTGCATGGGGACCCCAGAAACTGAACAGAATTCACATGTACCTCTCAAATGTCACAATCCTGCTGAATCAGCACTTTCCTGCGAAAAAAAAACAGCCAGAGCACTCCCTGTCAGCATTATCTATCTATGCAACAGCCTTCATTGACCTCCATCTGGGTTTACAGTCCCTGTGCACATCAAAATAGAAGTACTTCTTGCTAGCTGAGTTAGGCTAGTAATATTGCATGGATGAAGCAAACAGAGTTACAAGTAGCACATCTTTGTTTAAATTTAGCAGTAACCAGCTGGCCACATTCTGTAGGAAGCAGGAAGGGAGGATTCATAGGGAGGGATTTGACGGAAAATCAAGCAGAGGCTATAAAAACATTTCTCTAAAATGGCAGGATAATGAAAAAGGGATGCCAAGCAAAGCGTTTGCTGATCATCTGTGTGTCACACTTATAACCTACTCCAGCTAGCTCAGCCCACAGTACAGAGGGGACGTGCAGGTGTTTGGAAGGATCACTTCCCACACATGATATTTTCTGCAGGATTCTTTTCTGCAGACATAATTATTTGTTATTTCATTACCACCCTCTGAGACAGGCTGTTAAAGTGCAAGGTGAAAAAGGCAAAAAGTGGGAAAGAACAGTATGAGGGTGTCAGCATTAATGAAAGCAACCAAAAGGAGGCTAATCCACAGCAGAGGCTTGACTCTCAGAGGAAACCTGTGGACTAACTGTTTACTTCTTTCCATCCCTTCCATATCACTGTGTCCATCAGCACTGCAACACCTGTTTCTAGCTCTACCATCTCTGTTACTTTTGATGCTGTCACAACTGCCCTCTCCACCTTTGAAGCCATCATCTCCCTCCTCACAAAATTATCAATGAAGACATGAGGTTCATATTAAGTCATTTCTCATGGAACAATTTGAAAGACAGACCTGAAAGACAAAAGAGATAGTTAACAATAATGGCTCTCGATATCACAACAAAATAGCTTCTCATATCAGGAAAGTAAAATTGTTTGATTTCAGGAATTCTATGATTTGGTTGGGAATGTCAAAGGAAGGAGACTGCAGGAGATATCTAACAAGCCCATGAAGATCTCTAACGGTGGAATATTTCTGCCTATATTAATGTGTTTATCTGTGTGAATCTATGCCACATTTTCAGCACCATAACACACAAGAATCAAGAATCAGTGAGTCCGATCTCAAAAATCATGCGGTCAATGTAAAGAATAATTTTTTTGTTTCTTTGTTTGTTTTATTTTTGCTTCACAGTTTCTTTTTGAAGAAAAATAATTTAGTTAAATTTTAAATGAGTTTTCTTTTATTTTTCCCTTTCAAAAGTGAATGTTGAGCTCAGTGAGAACTAAAATTGCATGTATTTGTACATGCTGTCACTTTAAAAGTTGACTTCAAGAACCAGGACATTGAAATAATTACATTGGCAGTCCTGTCAAAATCACGAGAGTAGATTAATTCTGCATTTTCAAAAGCAAGACAACCCTGTTGTAAAATAGTTTGTCACTTGTGTGGTTACATTTCACTGGTTGTGCAAGGCTGAGAAGGCTCCTGGCTGTCAGGTTTCTGTCTACTCAGTATTATCACAAAGAGGTTCAGTAAATTCAGGTGGAATCTGTCATAGTAAGAGCTGAGTGGTAAATGAACTGTGGGAAGAGAAATACCTTGCTGAAATACTTCTGGAATTTATTTTTTGTTTCTTCTTTTCTTCTAATGGAGAAAGAGTGGATCAATACTTAAAAGCACTGTGTTACCAATTTGGTATTTCTGCACTTATTAACACACACCACTAAACAAACAAAGAAACAATCTATATTTGTCAGCACAGAGTTGAAAGACACCTGAATGCCATTAAGAGAAACTGGCCCATAAAGTCATAAATAAAGGGATCCGGAAACATTTTGAAGTGCTAAAGGGCTTGCTGCTTGTTGGATGCACAGTGACTGAAAGCTGAGATCAGAGGGACCTCCAGGTTCAATGTGCATCATTCACAGTGAGTCCACTTGAGAACCGGTTATGAGAAATGGGTCCCTTGAAGACTGTTTGCTTACTATCACAGGAGGAAAGGGTCCATGCCAGCAGGGAGGGTTGTCTTTGTCTCCTAGGCAGAAATCAGCTAGCAAAGCTGGAGTCTGGTGCCGCAAGATAGAGGCTGGCTTGGAAGTGGGGAAGCAGGGGAAAGTTTGCTGAATGTTTCTAGGATTGTTCTCTGCTTCATACGTCCCATCTATTTGTTTTCACTCAGTTCCAAGGGTATTGACCCACTGGGTCATTTCAAACAACCTCCATGAAGCTGCAGGCAACTGTGCACTAAACGTGGAAAGATGTGCAGGACTACTGCTATGCACCTTTCACGTGCCAAAAGTCACATGGTGTTCTCCAAACTGTTTAGCACTTAGCACCTTAAGACACTTTGCACGTTTTAGTAAGTGCTAGACTTCTTATATTAACAGGTTGCCTAACTGCAACAGAACAGAAGATCAAGGGGCAATAAAAAGCAAATGAAATAGAGGAGAACATGCACATGAGATGTGAGAGATTAAAAAAGTAATACTGTGAGATGGATCCGAGTATATCTGACAGCATTCTTGCCATACTGCACAGAGCTGGGATGGGAAAGACCAGACTTTCTCTATACATTGTTCAAAGTGTCTGTGTACAGCAGATCAGTCATGTGCCAGACTGTGCAGATCAATCATGTGCCAGACTGTGTAAGTAGGAAGTGTGGGCTGCATTAGCTATTTAATGTTTGGCCAAGGTTAATTCGCTGTACACTGTGGATTTGTGAATCCATTGTTCTAGTCTACGGAGACATTAGACTAAGGTATATGCAAACAATGGATGCAGACAAGCTTGGTTTCAGGTTGTTAAAAGGAAAAACAAAGCAAAACAAAACAAAACAAAACAGTCAATTTTAGATAGAAATATCAAGAACTGCCTTAAAGGAGCTTCTGTTTACCTAAGACAGATCAGTTTGAGCCTCAGCTTGAATATCATTGGTAGTGTCCCAAACAAGTATTGCTATCCAGTAGAAAACAGGGCATGTTCCCCAGTGGGGTGGCAGAATTTAGATATGTCCCTATTCCCACTCAGCAGACCTGTGTCTTTCTGAGCTGCTGCTTTGTGTTAGTGGGGACAAAACAAAAATCTGCATTGTCATGGGGTAGCTATATACACCTCTTGGGAGAAATGGGTTAGACATGACTGCTGCCAGGATGGGTGGCATACAGGTGAACTGGCTGAAGCAGCACAAGAAATGCAGCTTTTGACACGAACACCATACCTGCATGCTTTTCTGTGCTCTGTAACTGTGAAGCACTGCCACTGTACTGGCAGCCTTCAAGCAGGTCCCCTTGACCTGATCCTATGCAGAGAATAGCAGCCTGAACCCAGCCCACACAGGCTGTTTGGGAAGTCAATCTTCTCCTTATAAAACCTGAGGATGATGAAGAAATTGACCCTTGCCTCCCACGGTGCCTCCCATGCTAGCTCACAAGACCATCCAAAAGAGGTTTCCACTTACTTTTCTGGTTACACATCTGAGCACCTTTGACTATTTGATGTGACTTTGTGAAGCCAGAGAAGCACATATAGGGCAGGTTGTGTGGGGGAAGAATCTGTCTCAGAATATTTGCTGGGACTTCTTTCTTAACTGTTAAATATTGTACAGAGTAAAATGGTTGGGGTTTCTCCACCTTGCTAATCAGGAAAGAGGTAGATCATAGCAATGAGACAATTATGAAAATCAGGAAGCAATTTAATTGTCTGAAAACAGCTTAATTAGAAAGAATATCATTTTCTTAAATGATAGTAATCATTTTCCTGGGGGTTAAAGAATAGCAGATCTTAACTACAGGAGAAAGTGCTATCAGAAACCAAATAACTGAAAGAATGATAAGAATAAATAAGTCCATCTTTCCTGATGCTCTCTGAAACATTACTCATACGGGAGCCTTTTCCTTTTTTTTTTGTTTGTTTGTTTGTTTACTATGTAGATATACTGCCACCTATATTATATATATATATTATATATTATTATATTATATATTATTATATTATATATATATATTATATATATATTATATTATATATATATATATTATATAGCACAATATATATATATTGTGCTATCTATAGCACAATAATTTCTGAGTTCCTCAGCAGCAGGAGGACTCCACATT
The DNA here is from genome assembly GCF_964211825.1 of Aythya ferina. NCBI lineage: Eukaryota > Metazoa > Chordata > Aves > Anseriformes > Anatidae > Aythya > Aythya ferina. Next base: position 41,287,588 of record NC_140301.1, read on the forward strand.
GCGATAGGAATTGTCTAAATGTATGTCAATATACAGTCAGACCCTCCCTCACAGGCCAAAAAAGAACAAAAACTGTGCAATAAGCAATGTAAAATCCTTGATTGCTTAAAAATACCTATGGCTATTGGCTTTATATGAATAATAAACATTAGTTTTCAGGGACAGAAGAGTGGAAGTGTATAGAGGATACCTGCATAGTGGTAAGGAATGTATTTTAGGTGGATTATCTGAGGATGTAGTGGTGTTGGATACTTAACACTTCTGAAAACTATTCTTTTGTACCATTAGAGGTGAATTTGGAAACCTAAATATAGAGTTTAAAAATCTTACTTTGACATGCAGATTTAGAATGATGGTGTCGTGGTTTAACCCGGCCGGCAGCTAAACACCATGCAGCCATTCACTCACCCTCCCCCTCCCTCTCTGGGACGGGGCAGAGAAATGGAAAGTGAAGCCCATGAGTTGAGATAAAGACAGTTTAATAAGACAGGAAAATAATAATAATAATAATAATAATAATAATAATAATAATAATACAATGATGATAATAGTACTACTACTAATAATGTGTACAAACAAGTGATGCACAATGCAATTGCTCACCACCCGCTGACCGATGCCCAGCCTAACCCCAAGCAGTCCGGCCCCCTCCCCCGGCTAGCCACCCCTATATATTGTTTAGCATGACGTCAGATGGTATGGAATACCTCTTTGGCTAGTTTGGGTCACCTGTCCTGGGTCTGTCCCCTCACAGCTCTTACTGCACCCCCAGCCTGCCTGTTGGCAGGACAGAGCAAGAAGCTGAGATGTCCTTGGCTTGGTATAAGCACTGCTCTGCAACAATTAAAACATCGGGGTGTTATCAGCACTCTTCTCATCCCAAGCCAAAACACAGCATTCCACCAGCTACTAGGAAGAAAATCAACTCTGTTCTAACTGAAACCAGGACAGATGGCTAAGGCCTGCCTTATTCAGAAAAGTCCTTAAGCAGCAGGTTACCTTTATTTTAAAGTTCATAGCATGTCTTGTGCTTGTCCAGAAGCTGTTTCTTAGGAGACATAAATAATGTTACATACACAAATACATTTAGATGTCTCTTCATTTGCAAAGTCAAACCTTCAAAAGCCAATATGTTCCAGAAATGAGGTAGCTCATTGGGCACATGCCATTTGCCCTGGCATAGTCTTTTATCAACTGATCACATTTAATTTCTTCTATGTCCCGTCAATAACAATACTTCAGGTGAGTTTCTGCAAGATGGCTGAGATAATCTCTCAGTTCTTTGCTGCTTGAAGGACCATCCTCTTCCCTTCTGTCTTTCTATCCCTGGCACCCCAAGTGTTGAGCAGAATGTGAGCTAAGTGGGTAAAAGAGGCAACGATAAGAAGCTGCCTACATTACTTTGAAAGACTGACCCTTATAAAAGACATTTGTATATTGTCACAGGAAAGTGATATATCAAGAGCTGGAAAAAACCCACATCCTACATAAGGAATAGGGAAAAGACAGTTGTGAAGTCTCGTGGCTGAAAGAAGAGCCAAGAGTTCAGTGGAAGCTGCCAGTACAACTATGAAAAAAAGCATGGGTAATCCTTGACTTTTAAGAAGGAGATGGAAAGTGAGAGAAATAAAGCAATTTCTCTCCACCTCTAGTTGATGAGATCAATGTTAGGTCACTATGTCCATTGGTTGTACACATATTTTCCTGCAATTTTCACATTGCAGGAGAGCATACAAACATAGGACACAGAGCAATACAAGAAAAAATAAAATAAAAGGACAAAAGTCTTTTAAAAATGTACATCTACTAGACTTAACAGAAACAAGATTGCAAGATCATTTCATTACAGGGTAAAGATCTTTTTCCAGAGAAACATGAGGGTATTATGCCAATTTTTCTGTGAAGAGACACATGAGATTTTGTTGCTGAGCCCTCTGCAATAAGAGAGCTGATCCACAGGATCAACTGGGTTGTAAGTGTTCCTGGAGAAAAAAAAAAAAAAAAAAAAAAAAAAAAAAAAAAAAAAAAAAAGTCTGTCTAGAGGAGGGCACAACAAAAACAAAGGCTGAAAGTGAGACAAATCCAAACTTGGTGCAAGGCACACAGTTGAAAATGTGAGTTTAAATAGCCAGGGTAAGGATGCTAAATGAAGACTGGAGGCCCCTATGCAAAACATGTTTAAATTGCACTGAAATTGCTCAAGACTCATTACAGATCTTAACGGGAACATGAAATGACAGATGATATATAGGAGGCTGGACAATATGATTCACTGCATTTTGGTTTTATTCTTGTCTGTGTAAATCTGTGCAGGAGCAATGCTAAAGGGTGAATCTGTGGGGCACAGCATGGCACTGAGTCCCTTTTTGCAGACTAGATCCTAAGCGTGTGTGAATAGGAAAGGCCTGAGGAGAACTGCAGAAAAGAGAACCTAACCCTGCTTCCCAAGGCAAATTCTTACTCAAGCATTGCATCTTAAATCTTAACCTTCCCACTCAACCATTGTGATTGGAGAAGCTGTTGTTTTGGCTTGTATTTCTTATTGTAAATCAGGTTCTTTTTCAGGCTGAGTAGCACCTTTCACCAGCAGTGCTCAGGCTGAGACTAAACATCCTACTTGTAGACTAAGTCACTACTTAATGCAAGAATGGCTGTGGCAGAATCTGGCTGCAGCACTGCTCTTGTGTTGAGGAGCACTTTAGTCACCATCAGGCCTTGTTTGTTTTCATCAGAGAATCACTTACAGAGTCAAGAAGTTCTTCATACAGGCATGCAAGATCTAGGAAAAGATATTATGCAAAATGTGTCTTAAATTACATAGAAACTGGTCTTTTTAATCCATGCAGGTTCTTAGCTAGTTATGTGAATGCTGCACTTTAGCATTTATCCCCCATACTTTTTCCTGCCTGGGGACAGCACGCCTAGCTCCATGGCACAGAATACAGAAAGCTCCTCTGACACTCAGAATCTCACTGAATTATTCTAACACACTGGTGCAAAAGTATCACTTTGGTTTTCCAAACTGCAGTGGTGGAATTCTCCCAACCCATCTCCCATGCCCATGCCCACCCCCACCCCCACTTTTTTTTTCAGTGAATTTTTAATTGTTTATCTCTCTTTCTGAAGTAGAGCAAGCTTTTCGTTGGTATTTTGAAGATCATTGTGGAATAAGTTTGTAAATATTCCTCATGGAATCCAAGGGCAACCACTCCTTGAAAAGAAGCTGTCTCTGTGGAAACTAAGGGAGAAGCACAGAAGTAGGAAGGAAGAAGAGTGAGTCCCAGGAAGTCATTCACACTACAAATGCCTCGAATGCTACCTGAGACTGTGCTGTCTCTGAAAGCAAATATCTCACTAGGGAGCTAGTGCCACTGAGTTCTTACCCCACATGTAGGATGAAAGCCATGGTGGCAACAGCTCTTCTTAGTGGACTCACTGCAATGAAAAGCATGATTAACTGACAGACAAAACAAGGCAACCTGAGAGAATCTTTGGGGATGTTAGTTTTCCACAAATAACTTTTGATAAAATGTGGTGAGATTCAGCAGAGACTGGGAAAAGCTCCTTATTGCACAGACTCTGAGCTCACAATGACTCAGCTGGGAAAATAGAAGGAGAGGCAGAAACTATCGATGTAGCGTGGAAGCAATATAGGATGTACAAGCCTCAATATGATACGGCTGTCCAGGTGGAATAAAAAAATATTCCAGAGGTTAATCCCCACTCCTATGGCCAGGCAAGAAAACATAAGGGGGTTCAGCAGTTTATCCTTCTAGAACAAACTTTATAAAGTGGATGCAGACTTTAAATGAGAAGACTTAGGCAAAGCCAGAGGATGGCTAGATTAATATCTCATGAAACATTTACATGGAACAGTATTAAGTCTGGTAAGATTGAAGTGAGAAGCCTGGCCATATAAATCTGACAGGTTTAAGATGACTTAAAAAGCCCTTGTGATCCTGGGAAGAGGATAGAGCAGACTGGTTTCTTTGTAAAAGCAGATGCTTCCTGGAGATAACTACTCCAACTTTGGGAGGCAGCTTCATTGAGGATATCAAACAAGAAGCTTGAGACATGTTGCAGTGTTCAGACCACTCACTTCACAGTAAAATGAAGATTACCCTGAGCCAAATGATAACTTTCCAAAGTACCTGCCCTGAAATCCTCAAGCACAATGCCAAGCAGCAGAGCATATTTACAATGATGCAATGTACAGTGATGATCTGGTGAGGCATCCCCATTTTCCAGAGTGATTTCTTAATTCAGTTTGGCGAGGCAATATTATGCCACTATTGCCTAGTTGATATATTTTGGAATTAAAATGGGATGAGGAGAAGTCAGCAGCAGGATTGTGTCATCAGTAAGGGACAGTGAAAGGGACAAGGTTTTGATTTTTTGGAGGTAATTAGGCCAATAGGCATCTGGCCTTTTAGTCCTTTCCAGAAGGCTACTCTCCTCCTTAGTGAGTGTTGACAACTCTGAAAAGCACTGTGAGTTTCTCAGAATATGCAAGAGACAGTCATTCTAACCTTTTTTTTTTTTTTTTTCCTGCATTTCAATTTTCTTTTTTTTCTTTTCTTCTTTTTCTTTTCTCTTTTTTTTTTTCATTATTTTGACCTCCATATTTCATCTGAAAACACTCACAACTTGATATATATGTTTTTTTTTTCTATTATAAACAGCATGTTTTTTTCAAAAACATTGAAAGTGAGATCATGTTCAATGCAGCAAATATATATGTTCTCCACAAGGGGTTTTTAAGTATGTAAGTTTTGTCATACTTCTACAATATCCCTCAAAAACAGTGGGAAAGTTCCCTTGACTTAACTGCATCATCTGGACCCTGTACAAACTTCCTAAAGTAAAAAGATGAATATCCTGTGCATATAGTGTCAGCCTCACATCCAGAAAGCAAAGACTCTATGCTAATTATGAAAGATACTTCCCAAGAAAATGAATGAAAGTTATACTTAAAATGCTCAGTTACAAAATCTGTATAGGTTATTATATTCTACTGCAGTACAGAGGAAGTGATCTGATTTTGTGTGAATTAAAAATGTTCCTATTATGCAAAAATCTCTAGCTATATGCCTAATCCCCTAGAGGGCAGTATGACCTAAAAATAAATTAAACAGAACTATGCAATTAGTATTTTTCAAACACTGTTTAGGTTAAATAAAATTGTTTCCTCCTTTCTCTGACAAATTGGCACAGAGGTAAGAAATAAGAAATAAGGAGATACAATTTTTTTTTTTTTTTTTTTTGTAGAAAATAAATGTAACAAAATGAGCAGTATTACCTTGTGTTAATTTATTTAGCTCACATAATTCATATAGTTAATTTTGCAAACTATCAAAGCTATGTGTATTATACTTAAGTATCCTCTCATATGGTTTCCTAAGAGGGGTTTTACAGCTAGAATTCTGGATGGTCTCGATCCCCCTTACTATTCTTCAGGTTTTGCCTATCAGTGCTGCTACAAGGGCTTGACCCAGAGACATGAAATGAACTCAGGCACCCAAGTGTGCAGGAGGTGGAAGTACTGGCTCATTAATCAAAGCACTGCCAGAGCTTGGTACGTGAAGGTAGCCCAAATGCTCACCAAGCTGCCAGAATGGCCTAATGTTCCAGGCACTTTTGGAGTCTGAATGATAGGCAGATATGTGACTTCACTGAAATGAGGAAGCCTCTGTCCCATACTGTATAACTTCATATTACATGAGGATCACAAAGTACCATTGCTCTGCAAGCATGAGCCTTCTGTTTGTTATTAATGGGCGTAACAAGTGGCAAGTTTAAACCACATGGTGGCTGTTTGTCTGACCTAAGTACAACTCCTATTTGCGCACGTCTCCATTCCCTTCCCATCCAGAGTGCCACTACCTATTTTAGGGAAATTAAAGTCTTGCTTCCTTGATTGTCTGAGCAGGGAGAATATGTACAATCACACACCAGCAAACCCAGAATCTGTGCCACACATATCTCAAGTATCATTTCATTTAACAATGAGGGAAAAATGTCAAAAAGACATGAGTAACCTCCAGCAAACAGTGACATCCTTCCAGAAGGTATGCCCTCTCTGTCCACACAGATACTGTGCTGGCTTTTTAGTCCGTATTTTGGCTGAAAATGGGTTGTCAAAGACTGAAAGAAGATATCTCATGGAGAAGATACCTCTGGCTGCCTCTGGAAATTGCAGAAACTGAAAACAGGACTCATGACTGTCACTTATTTCTCACTAAGCAAGAGAAGCAGATCTCATTTAAATAACAAGCTCAATAGGATCAATTGTTGTCATCAGGATTTTTTTGATTGAAGGCTTTTCCAAATGTCTGAAAAGAAGCCTGAGAAGGAAAGATAATGGTCCAGGATGACTTGAAATGGTCCAGGGTGACTTGAAAATTGATGAAAAAGGGGACCAAGAAACATTCTAGAAGAAAAGTGCTCTGTAAGTGTTCATATTTTTAAGCTTGTGACATTACAGAAAGAATATTTGGTTTGTACTGGTCCCAGGCCTGCCTAAAGACAATGGTACAGATTCTCTGAAGGGGAAAGAACAAAAAAACATTAATCTGTGGATAACTGAATAAAAGAAAACAGGGAGTTGTTCTAATTGCCAAAGATAGGATGGAATGGAATAAATTTGTGTTTTACAAAGTATTTTGCTCATTCCCCTAAATATATTTGGAGATCAGAGAGAAACTCTGATATAATAGCTGTTAGGTTCCTGGAATAGAGTTATCATCAGAAAAAAAAAGAAAAAAAAAAAGAAAAAAAAAAAACATTTCTGAAGAAATAGCTGGCAGGTACATAAAAATTACTTACATTGCTAACTGTGGCTGTTGGATCTGATGACACGTTTTAGGTTAACTAGTTTACATTTCTTTTGAAGTGAATTTCCTAGTGACAATGTTTGCACTATTCACCTGCCTCATCAAGGCCTGTTTAGAATACAGTGCTTAATACAGTTTTTAACCCATTATAAAGCCATGCACAGATAATTTAAAATGATCATAACAACTAACAAACACGTAATCAAGGAGCTCTTAAAATGTATTAAAATTCAGGTCTCTCGCTATTAGCAAAACCGCTTCATTAACATATTAAGACAATGTTCATTTGATAATTAGCTTCTGTTTTCTTTGCATCCTGGCAGTTAAATCATCCCTGTGAAGCCAGAGGGGAAAAGTTTATGCTTCTAGAGGGTATCTTTGGTGAAGTACATATGGCCATTTCTAATCAACATTGGTATTTTCTTCTTCTTTTACTCTATTACTTAAATCACGTAAATGCAGAATGGTTTGTGTTGGAAGGAATCTTAAAGATGATCTAGTTCCAACCCCTCTGCCATGGACAAGGACACCTTCCACTGGACCAGGTTGCTCAGACTTTGCAGATGAAGCAAGTTGAGCCCAATTCTATGGCAAGCATGGGAGTCCACAATTCTCGGGACTCAGAGCAAGGAAAATGATGAGTCCCTTTTCTCCCTTGTGCTCATGCTACTCTGGTAAGACAAGGGTCAAGGGAAAGAACTTGGCAAATTCTTCTGTAAGCTGTCCATGGCAGACGTGTGCCCCAAGGAGCACTCAGAGCCTGTCAAAGAAGAAAAACTAACTGGCCAAAGGCCACTGGCTGAGAGTAGGATCATTGTTCTCCATTCTTTCTCTAATCACCAGCTACATATTACAAGCAGTATATTTCAAGAGGAAAAAAAAAAAAAAAAAAAAGTGTGTATGTGCATGTTGTGCTTGGTCCTGTTATTTAAAACAGGTTTAGAAATACTTCAGTTCCAAGAATGAGGCATTTGACTCCAGATTTTGCCTGACTTCAAATGTAAGCTACATCTGCTCAGACACCTCAGAGTTCCACACTCAGTCCCATATGTACAGTCTGTTCCCACTACAGCAATAGCCACTGGAAATAGCTTATTTATAGTGAAGAAAGAAGAAAGCATAGATTATTTATATGAGACTGTTCCAGCTTATGCCCCAGTTGCAATCCTACCCAATAGCAGATCACCAGCAATTTCCAGGGAAAGGTTCTTTTCTGCTCCCACAGATTTGCAATAAATAAGAAGCCTGGAGTTACTGAATATAGAAACTAGACCAAATGGTTATAATTTTCCCTGATATATATTTAATTTTAATATGTTTTTAAAGCTAAATAGTAATTCTCTTTTCAATAACAGACATTGAATGCTTCAAGTATGAGTAGTAGGGTGACAGAACTGTCTAGAAGGATCTTACAAGACTGAGTACTAAATAGCTAGTGAAATTTAGAGTAGATAAACGTTAAGTGATGCATATAACAACAACAAAAAATAATCCTATGCTAACTTCACATGTAATATTATGGGCTCAGAGATTACTCAGAAATGAAAGGTTGTAACAGACAGTCCTATGGAAATGTCATCTCAGTTCTTAGTGGAGGTAACAATGGAAACTGAATGTTAAAAATGCCTAGGAAAGGGAAAGAGAACAAAAGAGAAAACATCATACCATTGTATAAATTCATGGTACATCTGCATCCTGAACACTACATACCATTCTTTTTGCCCATCTCAAAAAGGACATAGCAGAATTTGAAAAGGCTCAGAGAATGTTGGCACAGTTATGAAATGATTTACTCCAAAAGGTGAGGTTTCTTCAGCCTGAAGAGAGATAACAGAGGGGAAATACTTTGGAGGTGTGTAAAGTCCTGAGTGCCAATAGCAAATGAGTGTTGATAGTCTCTCTCCCAGTGCAAGAGCAAGGGGCACCCCATGACATTGGCAGGTGGCAGATTATAAACAAACAAAAGGGAGATGGTTTACCACAAAATGCTTTAAAATAATTCTTTATCAAAAAGCACTGTATGTACTAAAACAGGGCGTGAATTTAAGGAGTCTGGAGAAGCTCAAGTAACAGAAACTCATCAGAGATAATTAAACACCATGTCTGGTTCAGGGGATCTTTGAGTCACAAGCTGATGGAGATTGGAAGGTTATTTTGGAGAAGCATCACTGTATGTTTTCTCTATCCTCTTGCTCTCCCCTAGTTACATGTATATACTCTTGGCCATCACAGGATATTGGTTAGGCAGACCTTTGATCTAACTTTGATCTAACTGGAACAGAAACTATTCCACTGATCCATACCTGAGATTCAATTATATACTTCTGATATCAAATAAATACCAAACACAGACTATGTTCCTTTCAGGATTCACAATTTTTTTGATGAAGCATCCAATGAATTTTTTCAATTGAAGAGATGTCTCAAGATGTTCCTAAACATCTCATTGTAAAGTAACATACTAATAGAAGAAACAGCTAAAGTAAAGAAAGAAAAAGTAAAGAAATGAAAGGTTTCTTGAAGTTATTTTATTCCCACAATCTTGTATCAGGTGAGATTCAGCTCTGGTAAAGCTCTTACAGTAGGAATTTTGTCACAGATTCCCTCAGATAAATGTCTGGGTTTGTCCAGTTTAACAGAAATTAAGTGGAGTCACCAGAGAGAAAAAAAAAAAAAAACATATAGCAAGACATCTTTCACTGCTTTTCATCTTATTTTTACAGGTTGTTCTGCATAACTGTTTTGGATATGTGCTGTAATAATGAAGAGAAAGTATAGTGTGTCTGATGTCTTCTCAGTAGTGGTGATTTTCATTATATATATATATTTTTTTTTTTTTTTTGCAGTTAAAATACATACTATGAATTGCACAAAACCCATAAATTATTTTCATCCTACCCTATCTACTAGCACATGTTCTAACTGAAATGAATAGGGAGAAGAAAGTTTGTTTTTTTTCATATGTGGACTCAGAAGCTAGATGTCAAGCATAGGTGTTAGATAATCAGTCCTTGTATCTTTTGCCTTAGAATGCATTCATCTCTGTTTTAATATCAAGGGCACCTGAAGCTGAATATCCTTTTCACCCATCCATTTGTTTCTGAAATGTGTGGGAACAGCACTCACAGAAAACAAGAACCAAAACAGCACAAAACTACATGAGGAAAAGAGAACAAAATGTTTAATTTGGTAATATGTTCCCCTCCTTCCTTCTATCACAACACCGGGAGTCCTAAAATGTTGTTTCCTTCCCTCTACCACAAGTTTCTGTCTAATGACATGTGACTGCCTCCTTGCCCCAGGGCTGCCACGCTTCTCAAGGCATGGAAACTGCATTCCCTGCTGTGCTTCAAGCTCTCCTGGCAAAATCCTGCAGGGTTCAGGCTGGACACCCATGGCTGTTGAAGAAGGTCTCAAATCAGCAGGGGACATTCTATTGTTCACAAGATCCAACTCTTTTTTTTTCCTTGTCTGCAGAAGCTATTCTGCAGTTGTCCATTTCTGAAGGAACCTGGACCTTGGATCACAGGAACTGAAGCAGCTGGCTCCTGAGGAGAGATGAAAGTCCTTCATGTAGGCAGCACAAATTCTAGCAAAAGCCTTTGTAGCCCAAGATATACTGTCTGAGGGTAGCACTCATGAAACCTACCAGCTCCTGGTTGCCTTCACGACCATGAGAGATTTGAACCCAATGCCATTGCCTTTGGCAGACTATTTCAAATTCATCAGGTAGCATTCATTAGCACTGAGTTATCCACAACATGTTACTGACACTGTGTCTGAAGCAACTTTTGGTAATTTCATCTGGCATTCAGAATGTAGTTGGAGAACAAAGACAATCCTCCATCTAAATATGCAAAATGCTTGACCTTGGGTCTGACAGAGCTTTTCCAGATGCTGTGATATATTTAACCTTCACTTTCAGAGTTTCATAAACTAAGACTTGAGGTGTTGAAAGCCCTAGATATTTTTTAATGGAAAGTGAGAGAAAATGGCAAATCAGCCACAGAGAAGGCTCTGCCGAAAACTGCAGCTGCATCAGTATGACTGGGTGAAAAAAAAAAAATGTTTTTAAAACAGAAACTGCTGATACGGCTTTTGGTGAAGCCTCTGCAGCAGCTGTGATGGCTTTTAACTTTGAGTTTGCAATGGGGAAAAGAAGATATTTCTTGCGCTGTCATTTTTATGAATTACACAAGCAGGTTTCAAAATGTCAGGCCAGGTTGAGGAGCAGTTGTGAGGTTAGCTGTGCCTTGGACTGATATGAATAGCAGGGGCTGGTCATAAGTACAGGGAACACAGAAGTCAGTACTCCAGCTCAAGTTAGCTTCAACACAAGCTGGTATTGGTGTTGGCTGTCAGCAGTGATGCCCAGAAAACCATCCCTGAATGGCTGACTCCCAGGGATGCTAAAGCACCACATGGGAACAACAAAGCAAGAACTAAAAGTCAACTGTGAGAAGATGCCTGGTATCCCAGTGCGTGAGCAGTCTCTTCCTTGTGCTGCCAAATGTGTGCTCACTGCCCAGCCTCTGGACACTCCACATGTGTCCATGCCTCTGGGGCAGTCTCCAGTGAAATTTCCGAAAAAAAGAAAGATTGTATCTTCCAAAAGAATCTTCTTTCATGCAAGAAAAAGACAGCAAGACAGCAGGTTTTAGGTTCTATAGCTATGGATTAATATCTGCTCCCAGGAGAGCAGAGGGCTGAGAAACACTTCTGCTAAAAACTGACAGAAAACACATCTTTGCAAAAAGTTCTGTTTTGGGGGAATGAACATTTGAGACAGTAATGGTTTTTCACTGTTTCTAACTGGCTCTGCTTGATTCTCTTCTAAGGAGAAAAAGGAAAGGATCCTGCTTCTCAGAGATGGCTCATATTGATCTCTCAAAAAGACCCTGAATTTTCCCCTTGGGGACAGAAACAATACCAAGAGAGGACATTTCTATGTTTGAAAAGCTACTATTCTCTGCCCTAGCAAGTTGGCAGTAATGTTTGTTTGTTTTGAATATGTGTGTTAGCAAGAACTGCAGTAGAGATGTCCTTCTGGAAAATATGATTCAGTTTTTCAGGGACGTTAACCTTGAACTCACTCTGTTTCCAGGGTAAAATTTATTAGAATTAGCATTTTGGATTTATTCATGCATGAGTCAGGGACCAGAACTCCATAATACATTTCCCCAAGTAACATCCTATTTCTGTCCTACTTATTTCAAATTCCCTTCTTTGCTCTGATGCAAGCTTCCTAGCCCTGCAGGTAGTTGGTGGATGTACACACACCAGATGAAGGCAAAAATGTAGCCAATATAACAGTGGTGAACTCTAATGGCAAAAGGGAAGCATATGCAGAGAGATTGGCAAATGCCAAGGACACACATCATCTAGATGTAGCAAAGGCAGAAAGTCTTTTTTGTCAATGAGAGTAGGTGCACCAAGCGTCTGAACAGCATTTGACATTTAGTTCCCAAAATATTAGGGTCTGTAGTGATTTTTCTTGGTTGCAAGAACAAGGTCTGCAACCTCAGTGCACTTCCAGTGAGATCAACAGCTCCTCTCCCAATGACTGAAGTTCCCTGTAATCAGTTAAGGAATCACACTGGTAGCAGAGAAGGATAAATAATGCCAGTGTTGCTTGAACCTGTCCCTGAAGAGGGATTTGAATATCAGAACAGAGGCATTTCTTTGTCACAGGAAGCTGAAGCAGAACGCAGAGCCTTCTGGGGCAGTAGCACACAGTGTTGTGCTCTTTGGTGCTGGAGAGCAGACAGGCTTCTGTGGTTGGTACCAGGATATGTGCCATCTGTTCTTTGCTGTCTGATTTCCTTTCTTTCTCTTTCCTCCCTTTTTCAATACTCTTCTTCTGTCCCTTGATCCTGTACATTCTCTCTGCAATTCAGACTCATTCTGACCCATGATTATCCTCTGAAAGACCTTTCTCACTTTTTCTCTCCTGTACCTTCACACTGCTGCCCATATTCTGTCCGGTCTAATGCTTGTCTTTGTATTTTCAACAAGTGGATTTCTTGGGGGTGCAGGTGAAGGAAAAGGAAAAGAAAAAGGAGAAAAATTGTCTCCTTCTGTACCCTGTGACAATGTATGCACACAGAATGAAAAAAATGGCAGTGGTGACCCCCAAACAGCTGCTTTACAAAATGACTCCTAAACCAGCACCTAAATGAGGTCAGCATTTGTTTACTGAAACATGTGAATATTATAATTAAACCCAAAATACAGTGCTTCAGATTTCTCTCTGACAAGAAAGCAATGACCTCTGGATACTTGTATATGAAGAAATAATATGTAATCCTGTAGGAACATTTATGAATTATCTTTTATTGTAAAAGCTGTTTGAATCATTTTGTAAAGCTGATATCATAAACTAAACATACAAAGAAATAAATACGTTTTTATTAAGGAAGATAAAATTTCTATTTCTTCATTTTATTACAAAAGATTCAAAAAAACAACATGTTCTGGCCTTAAGTATCAGACTTACATTTTGTCTTTTGTTATCACTTACAATAGCACTGCTGCTTGAATACCCAGCCATATCAAATGTAAGTTATTTGTATATCTCTATCCTCTCAGGAAATCTTGACCTTGAAATAGAATAAATATGTAACATGTTCATAGGCAACACCACCAGTGCTAAAAACCATAGACACTGAACAAAAACATGCAAAAGATGAGCTTGTGCAGTGCTATTTGACTCGTTGCAAAATGGGGAATTACAGTTTAAATGTTTTGCTGTCTTTGAATGACCCTCCATTTGTAATTGATTCAGCTCAACAGACTGCAACTCTAAAATCATTGAGATATGGAACTTATTTGTCCCGTGTTTAAAGTACGCTTCAGTCACTCTACCAAAATCAAACTGCATAGGTTGGGATCTTTTCCATTATGAGTGGTTTGATAATGTGCCATGTTACCTTAGAGTCTGAGATGACTGCTTATTCAGGCTGAGATTTTTAGAAGACTGTCAGGAATAAACAAATCATATTTAACATCTGTTGATTGGACCCATAAAAGGAAGTAAATTGCACATAAAACAGAACCTATAATAAGCCCACTATGTGAAAAACAAATGGAACCCTCTTGAGTAAGTGCTACAGGCAAAATTTAAAATAAGTAATGACCACTCTGATAAGTGGTCATACTTACAGATCAATAAGATAACAATCCCCAAGATACTTGCCTTGATAACCAAGGGCACGAGCAGCTGCAGTCAAACTGTCAAGCCTTGAGGAATGTGATTTTTGGATGAGAACTTGAAGGCCTGTGCTCCAGTAAGGGCCCAGCACAGACCTGTGAGGACAAGACAGTGGGGTAAAAAAGTTACAACACATGACATATGTCCTTCCTTTTTCCACTACCCCAGTTTCAAGATGGTCTGGAGCCCTAAAAATGCCCAAGGAAACCAGATGTCGGCTTCATGTAAGATTTATGAAAGATGAAGTAAGCAAGTTTTAGCATTCAGGGATTGCTTCTTAATACATTCAGCTCCTCAAAGGTATAAAAGGCCTATCAAAAATCCTGCTTGTTAAACCAGCAAAGAGGAACACAAGAGAGGCAGTGAAGACTCAATAACTGGCCAGAGTACCTGGACATACACACTGTTTGCGCTTATGGGCATGTGGGTGTGAGAAAAGAAGTGAGTAAAATGTGTGGGAAAAAGAGCATGAGGGACCACAGTCAGTTTTGTTTAAAATAAATATCACCTCTGCTTTCCAGAAGGTCTAGAATTATGTTTTGTTGCATTAATTTCATTCAAGAGCACTAAAGCATGAGTTATAAATTAGCTGTTGGACTGAAACAATAAGTGCTAATGTGGCAAGCTGGGGAAGGTGCCTAGAGGGTTCTTACAGAGACTGAAACTAGCTCTGATTTTATTTAATATCTTTAGTGTGATTAGGAAAAAAAAAAAAAAAAAAAAAAAAAAAGATTAGAAACATACTGATGACATTTGCAGATGATTCTTCCCTGGGAAATGTTCCCATCCTTCACTGGGGACATCATGTTATACGGACATATAATATGAAAGGACTGAAGGAGTCTAGGAACAAAAACACAAGATTAATCTAGGAAAAACAGAAAGTGAAGAAGCTGGAGGAAGGAAGGAAAGCCCATAACAAGGCTATTCAACTGGGATGATGAATCACATTGTCCACCTTATGATGCATACCTTAATAATGGACAGAAAATACTCCCTGAAACTTGTTGTCCAGAAAATAATTTTTATGCTATATGACTAAAGAAATACTCTGCTTTACTGATGTGGTGAACAGCAGGAGGACCATTTAAGCAAGGAAAAAAATGTGCTAATTGAGAAGTACAAACTAAGGAATCTTATATATTAGTTTTACATTTTTGTTTGAAAGACATGGGTAAGAGACGGGCAGGGAGGATGGATGTGAATTTTCATAGTAATATCCCATGCCAATGAATGTAAATACAAAATCTGCATTGCTACTGTATAAAAGAAGAAGGAGAAGAAGAACCCTAAAAAGAAAAGAAAAGAAAACAACAACAACAACAAAAACAGTAAATCATGTGAGATAAGTAGTGAGTTTCCATCCTGAGCAAAGAGAGAGATGGTGATGATCAGAGGAAGGTACTGAGGGACTAGCTGTTTGCTCCCTTGGCTAATTTAGTAGTTCATCTCTGAGTAAGCATTTCAATACTCTGCTGAGCCCTTCCAGTGACATGCTGAGTCATTCTGAGAAAGATGTTTCTGATGACCATAAAAAGAGCTAGATTCAACTCAGCTAATCAGAGATGTCAATATGCAGATTTCTACTCACTGATGGCTATATAAACTGTCCTTTCTAGGCAATACAGGGAAGCAATCATTTCTAGGGTGACTCAACTCCTCATAGCAGGGTAAAACAGGATATCTATAACATAAGGATGTGACAGAGACAGAACATTCATGGCTAAAAGGGATGTAATGACTAAATGGATGAGTAAAAGCAGCAACTAGAATTAGTAAGAGAAAGTAGTTTTAATATTGGAAAAAATGGGAGTAGTGATGACCCTCAATGAAAGCAATGAAAAGGCCATCCAAGAACAGATAAAGCATTAGAGAAAGAAAAATCAATCCTCCACTGTTGGAGCTATTTTACTGGGTATAAAATGCACAACCTGGGTAACTGTCATCATGGTTTGATGGAAGGTCTGCTGTGCTGGGCTCTAGTTGCCCCTACTCTAGCATGGATGTCATCTGCAGCAGAGGCCAAATAAGAGGCGAGGTGCTACCTAGCAGGCACAAAAGGGTGAAAGCACCAACCTTTGAGATGAGGCAAGCTCATTCAGATCTCCTCAGGACTCTTAGTCCTCTACTCCAATTAAGAAGAAAACAACTCTTTCAGTTGAGTTGCCCGTCTAGCCCTGTTATTTTGTGCAATTCATAAATGGATAGTGTCATGAAAACTGGTACTACATTTTCCAGCAAATTTACTGCTCATTAAAATTATGTATTTGAGCAAGTGGAAATGGTAGAGTTCAAGTTTGTTTTCTTTCTCTCATGATTCATCTATAAGTACACAAACAAATTAAGCAGTCATAGGACTATCAGAGCTACCAGATGCAGTGATGTGGAAGAATTTCTTAGTTTGGGCTAGCACAGAAACAAATTGCAAAAACAGGTCACGAGAAGGAGAAATCAAATAAATAAATAAATAAATAAATAAAAATTCCCAGCTGACAGGAGGTTGCAAAATGCAAAAGGATACTTTTTAAAAATGAACATTATCTGACACATCCTATGTTGTACCACAAAGCTTTAAACAATTGTGACAACAGGCTTTGCTTTGTTAAAAAGAACTTGTCCCTGACTCTTCTCTCAAGTACTCCTGGAGTAACTACTGAAGTTGATACCGTTATATTCCAGCCACATATCCTTCAGAATCCAGCCCTTTGACTCTGCTATATACATGGATGGAGAGTAAGGAAACCAGCCCTTTTCTGAAGAGAAAAATGAAGTGCCTGATGTGGAAAAGAAATGAGATGTAGCAAGAATGAATTTTAAAGAAATGATTAGCAGAAAGAAACTAACCTTGACAGAAACTTGTGAGTGTAGACTATTTAAAAGTATAATGCTTCCATGTTCTTCTCTCATTCAATCACTTTGAGAAGGATTTTTATCATGGAGGTGGATACTGGAGGTGATCTTTTTTCCTGGTGTTGGATTCACTCAAGGAAAATCTCAGTTGCACTGATTTGAGTGCCACAACACATTTTCTCCTGGTGCCAACACAAAATCTTGGCTCCACAAACAAGAAAAAGGACCGTCCTTCTTTATGTCCCTGTGGTAATCTAAGTTTGGTCCAACTTGTATGTCATCACACTGCTGGCTGAGAGGCAGCCACACTGTTTCCACACCTCATCACATGCCTCTCAGGTTATGTGAGATGAGGAACAAGCAGTTTATGACTTATTTTCCATGCTGTCTGAGTATAGTTGACTAGGAATAAAGATGAATGGAGACACGTAACAGCTACATCACCTGGAGCCAATCCAAAACTCTACACTGGATGCAGCTATACATCTGGGGAGAAGTGGATATCACAGAGGCACAGCTTACGGTGCTCCTTCCCCCCTTCACTCTTGGCTTGTGGAGTCCTTGTAGTGCAGCACCTCCCTTTCACTGCACCAATGGCTGAAGTGAGACATCCATATTTTCTACTTTCAAGAACACTTAGCAACCCTTT
This sequence comes from Aythya ferina, assembly GCF_964211825.1. Classification (NCBI taxonomy): domain Eukaryota; kingdom Metazoa; phylum Chordata; class Aves; order Anseriformes; family Anatidae; genus Aythya; species Aythya ferina. The sequence goes on from NC_140301.1 coordinate 41,305,130, forward strand.
GAGCAATTCATGAAGCCACTGAACAGCCTAAAAAAATCTGTCCCTTTGCAAAGGGACACCTTTGACTCTTTCTAACCTGGCTCACAATTTGCGGGAGTTTCTCATAGCAATACTGCTATGCAATTTGGTTTTGACCAATAGCATGCAGCTGGATTTGGAATGGAAACATACCTTGCAACTGCATGACCTTCGTGATCACACATTCGTTTTCTCTTGGGCTAGGACGTGATTTTCTCAGCTTTGTGGCATGACAGCAAGAGAGACAACACTGTGCACATAGATGACAAGAGGCAGAGGTGGACTAGGAATGAAGGTGACAGAGAAAGGAAGAGGCAAATGTAGAGAGAATAAATTCGATACTGACTCAATGAGTTGCATGCAAAGGTAAAGAAAGAAGCAAAAATCATGTAGTTAGTTGCAATGGTGGCAGTTTCTAAGTCTCTACCCTCCTTTCCCTATGTATACAGAACTCTGTGAGATCAGTAAAAGTAATGTGTGCACATAAAGATGGGAGGATTTGAAAGTGAAGAGATTTACTTAGCATTCATTTAGATAACTAATTCAAAGAAAGACATTATAGTATACAAAGAATAATACCCATTGTGAAACTTGGTGGAAAACATTTTTTGTGGAAAAAAAGAAAGGAGAAGATGTTTACCTATGCATTTCTGGAGCTGTTGACTTGCAAACAAGAAACAAAAGAGCTTTATACTGCATTAGTAAATTTAGGCTACCAGATGTTTTATGACAGATTGTAGTGTGGCTATGGGTTGTCTCATGAAAAGTAGTCCACAATGTTCTATTTAGAAGTGATGATAAGGAATGGTCTATTTTGACAAATAAAATAATAATGTGCATGTCTTGTACGAATATACTGGATTTGTTGTTTTTCAATAAAAGTTGAAAAAGCTAAAGGCATTCTTATTTCCTGTTGAAGAGTAAGCATTTTGGAAGACAGTTTTTTTTTTTTAAATAAAATTCAATAATATTTTTTACAAGACTAAAAAAAATATGGAAGGAACAATAGCTAAAAAGAAAACACTTGCAATTTTTGGAGTTCAATTATTTTTAAAGTCATTAGAGACAGAATGACATGTAAAAGATTCTGAGACTCACATCTTTGTGTTTAGTAGAGCAATGGCAGGCACATTTTCTATCTGAGTCTTGAAACAACACCACAGAGCCTCTGGTGCTCTATCACCAGTAACCTGACCATACATAGAAACATCTAGGAATTGCAATTGCCCAGTGAGGAGAAGCTGGGCAATGCCTGTCAGTCATGCCACAACAGTGAACAATGTGGTCAGCTGAGTGTAATGGTTAGTTGAAGACTTTCTAGAATAGTGAAACAAGATGCCTTGACAAGACTTTATTCTGAAGACAAAAGAGTTCTGCAGTCTAGATCATAGTATAGGACCGGATGGGTAATATCTTATCAGCTGTTAACTATTTAGCTGGTATAATTGAGCAGGCTTCTGCCAACCATTAGACATGCAGATGTCCAGTTTATGAGTTCTTTCCACAGCTTTCTACTTCCCAGAAAATAAGTCCAAAATATTGGGTTTTCTCATTGGCATTTAGTTACTCAGAACAATTTTAAGAACTCAGAGCAATTGGGTTTTTAATTTCAATTTGAGATGGCTGCAAACTGTACTTTTTCTACCACAGAAAAAAAAAATGATACTTCTGAAACTGGAGCAAAGCATTTATGAAAACAACAGGAGTTTTGGTGAAGTTTCTTTCTCAGGAAAAAAAAGCAAACAGAAAAAATGACAACCTTGATACTTGACATTTGCTTTGCATCTGTATTGAAACAGAGAAAAGTAAGGATTTTCAGAAGAGAAAATTCAACTTCTGATAACATAAAATTGTAATCAACAATGCAGCTGGGAGATGCTGTCCAGCTATGGAGTTGGGGGACAGAGAAAAATGTGGGCAAGCAACACCCAAGTGGAGTTTCAATTAGGTTTGTTTAACAGAAAAAGATGCAAATTCGGGAAAAAAATAAACAATGTATCTTCTGCTGAAAATGATAAGGTTTAAGCTTGCCAGTTTTAATTGCAATACAATGTCTACTGATGACTCTTTACTCAGCTAAATGTAGATGATAACTATAGGAAATATATATTGAAAGCGTGGAAAGATCAATAAAACTAGAAGACCTGACTGGTGATTGAATTCACCCCAACCCTGGTATTTATTGATAGGCTTGACTATATGAGTAATAATTCTTCTGATTTTCCAGTAGTAGTCACTTCATCTCTAAAACCCCTCTTCCAAATTTGCAGATCACTGATTCCCTGCATATGCAAGCCCTAATTTGTCTCCAAGTCAACTTCCACAGCAGCTTATTCAAGGCCCATGATGGTAAAGTACAGGGCCATTTGTCTCCAGCTTCTCTTGCAAAGCCCTACCATGGGCCTCAAGTGGTGTGAAGAGCCAATATAAGGCTACTGAGTAATATTAACTTTAAGAGAATAACTGCTCTTGTAAGCTAAAGTGCAGCAAGACACTGAAGTGCCCCCACATGTTAGAATTTCATGATCAGAGAAAAAGACACTTCAGTGCTTGAAAGAAGATAAACTTTCAAACGACACTTCATTGAGGGAAGAAAGGGAACCTGTCACACTTGGTTTGTCATTCCTCCTCCTCCCCTGAAGGCAGTTGCCAAAATAGCATAACTGAAAGCATATTGTATGTTGAATCATGTTTGATTCAGCAAAGATTACATCCACTGAGTTTATTGCATCCTTGTAGTATGGAGCTTATGCTTTTACCCATCTGCAGAAAATGCTTTGTGCTCCATAGGTGGATCTTTTTCTTTGCTTTCGCATTGTATTCCATGTACATGTAGATGCATCTGGGAGCATTCTCTGCTATTGTCTTACCAGGGGTGTATGGATATGCATGATATGTTCTGTCACATGATTTCTTCCTGCTTTAAAAAACATCTTTATATAAACAGTATTGAATAAAGATTTAAAGAATCATCCAGTGAAACATTCTGCTTGGTTTAACAACAGAGGTAAGAGCCACTGTCTTATTAGAGAAGGAAGAAATATTTGAAAGCAGAGCATTTCTCATCTGTATAGAAGAGGGATCAGAACTGAACGTTATTTTCTAAGAAGCCAAGAAAACAAATCATGTAAGAATTCAGACCTCTGACCAGCTCTGAAGGGGAAAGCTAATGGAAACAGCACCTCGCTGGGGACATTACTGCATATCATCACCTAACAGTGACCCTGAGGGAAATGAAACTGAAGAGAAATGGCGCTGCATGCGAGGGAGGTGGAACCGTTCTCATTTCTGAATCTGCAGCAGAATAGTCTAATTGGATATACAGCATAGCCAAATGAATAAATACCAGATGAAACAAAAATATTTTCAAGCTTTGTAAAGGAATGACATGCAGACTGAGAGGAAGGCAAAGTTCTGCATTTCTAGCCATTTTGTGTAAATGCAGAATACATAATGATTTAATAAGAAACAGAAAATTTAGAGAAGCCCATCAATTCAAAGGGCTGTATGTTCAGCAGAGCGTTATGCCTTTCAAGAAACAGGCCATGGAGAGCTGAGCACCCACAACTCATTGAAAATTTCCTACAAAAGCCACATTTCTTAGAGGTACAAATTTCAAAAACATTTCAGACACCTTATTATTATTATTTATTTCTGAAAGTGGTTGGTCATGGTAATTCACTGCATTCCTAGGCATGAAGACCCTGCAGCCTGCATGGTACTGCTGGTACTCAGAGTACTCTGAGTGTTATGTAGAAAGGTGCTCACCTGTGATGCTTGTACCTGGACACAAGCAGTGTCCCACCGTCTCTAGCACCAAAGTCACCTCTTGCAAGTATGCTGGCAGTGCTGGTCAGCTGCTGAAAATATCACAGGAGGAAGAAAGAGAAAAAAGACTGTGGGGTTGGAAGAAAGATTAGGAGAGCTATGGCTGGCATCCTCATACTGGAAGGGGTGACAAGAGGCTGGGGAGCTGGAGGTGGAATGGGCAGACTGGTACAAAGTCAGTCCTAGCAGCCACCACCACACTCAGCAGCTCTGGCCAGGGCTGACACCAACAACTCCAGCTGCCAGCAGGAGTTGGCAGCTATGGTTGCTGCAGAAAGCAGTACCCAAAGCAAGATCTGTTTGGAAACCCCTGCTTCATGCAATATGTATTTCCATTTAATGTTTCCAGGCTACATTCAGGACAGAGCTTTTTTTTACTGAAAAGCACCAAAATGCAATAATGAAAAGCAAGTACTCCTTGATAGATTTTGCAGTGCAAGCTTTAAAGGCTGTAAGTACCAGAGACTCTTCCCACTGAATTTAAATGCAATCCTTATTTCTCATGCTGGGAGAGCCCTGGGCCACAGGTGGCAAAGTGGCAGGACAGACCCCTGCCTGCAGGTGATGGCAGCATGTACACACTCCTGAGCACATCCTGCAGTCCTGTTTGCAACCCCATCAGGAGAAACTGCAGAGATGCTGGGTCACCCAAATGTTTTTCTTTTTCTCTTTTTTTATTTTCTCTCTTTTTTTTTTTTTGTTAACTTGCTCTCCATCTGGTGCAGGTAAGGGGCCACTGGAGGTTTCATTTGTCTGCAGCATTGAGCTTCTCTGGCTGCACAGGCACTTTTCACCAGAAACCCTGACTCTTTGCTGTGACAGCATCCTGTAGTAGCCATGCTGCCAGAGAGGTCCATGCAGGCAGTAGGCAGATCTGCCTCCGTTCATTAGTCAAAATAGGTCTCTAGAAGAAACATGATGTGGACCCACGTGTCTCCCATATGACTGTGAGCCAGATCTCCGCTTCTTATCCCATCCCAAAATGGTGCATGCAATACATCTTCCTCTCACCCTAAGCCCATTAACAATCTTGGAGTGCTTTGAGATCCTACAGAGAAGATGGGATAGAAGTGTAAAGTTTAATCATCAGTAAAGCTTGTCTCTCACAAGTGGACAAATCTGTGATCCTCTCCCTGCCTTCTGGTGACCTGTCCCTGGGAACCTGGAGCCGGCACCCCATGGAGCAGCAGAGCCAGCACAGCAAGTATGTATGTCGGTAGCAAAGTGGCTTTTCTCCCTAGGCCTGTGTTAAGTGCCCACTGAATGAGTTTGACTCCGCAAACTCAAGGACAGCCAGCTCAGGTTGCTTCCTCCAATACTAATACGTAAACAAGTTACTCACTTGTTTTTTTCATTTAATGTTATTCAAAGACAGTAAAATGCTGTAGAGTATTCATTCTGGTTCCAGTTGTGGAAACGAAGCATGTATAATTACCCATGTGGGTAGCAGTCCATCTCATATCCTTACTTATGCCAGCGAAAGATATTATCTCATTATATCAGTTTAGCAGTCTTCTTTCCCTGGAATTTGAAATAAGCAAAGGACATAAAGGAATGATGAAACAACTAATTATAAGGGACATTATTTTAAAAACTGCACAGTAGTCAAAATCCATTAATGGACTATTTTACATCATTAAACTACTTCCAAGAAAGTATCTAGGCTTTTTCAGCATAAACATTTCTACATTGAAAATGTAACTTGAACCTAACTCTATGGTTAGCTATTTTTTGAATGAGTATAATATGTGCTTTCATTTATGACAGGGCAAAGATGAGTGAAATTTTTAACTTCATTATGTCTATCATCCAAAGTAATTTAGAAGATAGTCCTGCTACATGGAGACTCTTCTGCACTAGAATGCTAATAATGATTAATGTCTGGGGAAACAGAAAATAAAGCTGCTAGCAAGGACTTGCCTTAGCACATGTTTTAGGATTTTTATTTGAATAGAAAGTACTATTCTAATTCAAAGTTAAGATACTTCTGGACCTTCAGAAACTTCTTGGGTACATTTTTTAGTTACAATACAGATAGGCTTTGTTTTTGTCTCTAATTTTTTGGTCCTTCAACCCAAGTGAACCTCAAGCTGAACTTCTTTCTTTCCTTCTTGTTTATCAACTCCAGGAAAAAAAGTTTCTGCAAGGCTGAGCCTGTCTTTTATTATATACGTGAAACATTTTGGTCAGAACTCAGTTTTAAGTGGACCTCTACTGCCAACCCTGTAGTATTATGGGAGACAAAGAATCCTGAGCTATGGGTTATTAATACATCAAAGGGAAGAGAGATCAGTGCCAACAACAACAGAGGAAGGTGGTGTTGAAGTGAATGAGCAGAATATACTGTTTTTATACCACACTTTGAAAGATATAGTACTGCAGGGTAGTCCGACTGATGGAGCCTGATCTAAGCCCAGTCTTGGCTTCCAGGATGTTCCATCTGACCCCATTATCTTAAAGGCTATGAAAGCTGTTGTCAGAGTAGTCAGATTCCTTCTGTGGGGCAGGTCTCACAGCCCAAGCTGATCTTCCTTGACATCTATACCCTGCACACCTTCCATGTATGTCATGTACATCTTCTTGTACAAGGAAGGTCTGAGACCCTGCTTATAACAGGAAACTCTCGAGAGGGTGGTACCTAAGAGCTGAACTAGTGGAAGCTAGTAACTGAACTGAACTCCTTCCTGGCAAGAGGAATGCACCTGTTACATCAGTACTCTGGGCCATATATATGTCAGAAGCTAGTTAGCAAAATGCAGGCCTGGAAACAATGCTTCAGAATGTACAGCTTTGTTAATGGGTTTGGTAGCAGGACCAATAAAGTTCATTGTTGGGTTTCACTACAAATGACTCCCTTTGTGCTCAGCTTTTTACATCAGCTTTTAACTAGATCTACCAGTTGTACTAGCCAGACTGAGGGCATGATCTTCCCAGGAGATTCTGGTTCCCATGAAGTGAAAAGGAGACTTCTGAAATATCCCTAGAATTGCCCTTGGGCTTCTGAAATGGTCCTCTTTCCAAAGGAAACCTTCTGTGTCCTCTCTCCTGAGGAAAGAAAGGAAGAAAATCAAGGCCAAGAAAGTTGTAGTTTATTTGCTTTTAAGACTCAGGGGTGATGTTGACTTTAAGGCTCATGTGAGAAATAAATCCACCTGCTATTTACAGTAGGCAGCTTGGTCAGTCTGGCCCTACCAGACCTCAGCTCACCAACCCATCTCAGCTCTACCTCTGAGGCCTTCAGCCCCCAGTGGCATGGCAGATGCCATTCCTGGACTGTGAGGAGAGCATGGGGCAGCCAGGCTGTCCCTGCAGAAGGGGAACAGAGCTCAGCCCTACAGACTGCATCCATGGGAACCATGGGCTCAAGGGAAGGAAGCAGACAGGGAAGAGGGACCGTCACTCCCAACAGGCAGGATTTGAGTGAGATCATTTGTGTATGTGACCATGAATTGGCAAGAGCACAATTTGAAACAGTTGACTATGCTTTTCAAAAGTGAACGCTTGGAGCAGGCACAAATTTTCAAACGGCTCCTCTTGATCAAGGCTAATCACAGATACTTCCCGAGAGGGGGAATAATCCTGCTTAAAGGCCAAGCTACCTCTATGGGTTGAAGAGGAGCTGCAGCAATGTTCAAAGAAGCCAATCCTTCCCTCTAGATCTGGAGCAACGCACAGATGAAACAGCAAAGAGTGCCAAAGACCCACCCAACACATCAACCTTCTACGAGGAATACTGAGAAAAATCCCATCCTGTTTCTTGCTTTCTTTATCTCATCTTGGCTCGCTGTCTCTTCAGGGAGAATTTCGACAACAAAAGGTAGGCAGGGACAGGCGGGTGCAAGCCCCGCTTCCCGGGCCGGGGCTGCACTTCCCCCGGCTGCCAGCGGAGGCTGCTGTGGGACGCCTCCTCCCGGAGGCCTGCGGGGGTCCGGACCCGACACAGAGCTCCCGGGACACGGCTGGAAGCCTCCTGACCTCCGCCGGAGCCTGGGGAGCACGAGTGCGGTGTCCCACCTTGCAGCGATTGCTCTCGCAGAATAAATAAATAATAACAAAAAAGCCCAGACGAGGGCACAACGGGGCAGCCCGCAATTCCTGCTGAGTTACAGCCTTTGAAGGAACTCAGGCCAAGCTGCAGGCGGGGGAGTAGAGGGGACAATGAGGGGAGACCTCGGTGCCTGAGAAGCCTGGCAGCCGAGCTGCGGGTAGATGAGCCGCGGAGCCCCGCGGCTGGGGGGCCCTGCCCGGTACCTTGCGGCAAAGAGGAAGGGCCGGGGCCGCTCGCAGCCCTCCTGTAACTTGCCCTCGAGTTTTGCTGGGAAAACAAAAGCAAAGCAAACAATTCCCTTCCCCCAGCCCGAAAATAAAGCTCGGGCACCACCCGGGCTGGTCGAAAGGGCTCCATTGTCGTTTTTAAATGAGATATCTTTGCAACCGCTCGCCCCTCCCCGAGCCAGCGGGGAGCCGCCCGTATCCCTGGAAGCGAGAGGTAGTGGGGAACAAAAGGCAAACTCCGAAGTGACATTGAAAATAAAAGGGAGCTTTGGTTACCCCCAGGGAAAGGTCGAGGGGGAAAGGTCGCCTTCCCGCCAGCGCACGTACTCCCGGCGGGCGCGGGGGAGCGCCCCGGCCCCAGTCCCAACCCCAGTCCCGGCCCTAAGAGCCCTGCGTTGAGCCCTTGGCCCGCAGAGAGCTCGGGGCAAGCAGCGGCTCCCCCATCCTCTGACCAGGGCTGCCCGGGGGAGAGGGAAGGCTTCGGAAGCAAAGCCAGGGCACCTAGGGATCCCATTCCCCCGTGGGGCCCCGTGCCCGGGGAGGGCAGGGCAGGGTGCCAGGCCAGCCACTTGCAAGCCGAGTTCCTTTTGGAAACATTTGCAGGCGACAGGACTGAGGACAAGATATGTATGCGTAAATATATGCTCCCGCATACCCACTCCCAGAGGCATGCAACCCCCAGTATGTGTGTGTGTGTGCATAACTGGGTGTATATACACAAGCACGTAACTCCCGAGTTATCTAATATAAATTACTGATAGCTGTATCTAAAAACTGATAAATAGTTCGATCCTGGTAAGATTTTGTTTGCAAGTATGTAGCGATAAGAAGTGTTTACGTATGTATTTGTACCTATATAATTCATGCCTATATTTTTAAGTATCAAAAGCACAACTTTCTCCAAATTTTCTCAGCAACCACCTCCGCCGAAATCCCCTCCTGACTCGGCCGTATCAAAGCGGCTTTGGGGCCACACCGAGTCCTGCATGCACGCAGTGACAGTGTGGCGACAGTGACAATCTACGGACATTAAGGGACTCAGACGTGGACTATTAGTAGGGTCAGCTCGCTAACTGAGAACTATAGCCGTGCCAGGGCAGCTCGCGGTTCAGACGCGGCTCGGGTGCTGCTGCCGCCGCCCGCCCGTTCCCACTGTTCCCACTACGGACAAGAGCACCCGCGCCCCCCCCGGGGCAGCAGCGGAGCGGCGCCGGGCCGAGGCGGCTCCAAAAACCCTGCCCTGGCACCTGGCACCTGGCCCCTCCCTGGCCCTCTTGGCCGGGAACGGCCCGGCGGAGGAAAAGCCGGGGGGTCGGAGGATTAGGGCAGAAGGCTTCGGCCGTCCGCCAGGAATTGGGGAAGGAGGGGCGAGGGCTGCGAGGAGCCCGCTCTGCCCTCGCACGGAGCCCTGCCAGTGGGCCGAAGGGGACCGACTGGTCACGGAGGGGCCCCGAGGAAGCCTGCGTGCGAGATGCTCCACGCCCTGGGCAGCTGGAGGAGCAACTGTGCGTGCGCTGCGGAGGGGTGAGGATTTTCGGCTGGGGCTTTGGCTGGTTCACTTGCTTGCTTAGATTCCCACGCCAGGGGACGAGGTCGCGACCGGTACATGGCAGATTTGCCCCCAGCCTAATGAAATAAGCAAGGCGGGGGGTAGTTGTCCCGATGAGCTCAACGGGCAGTTTTTCCCCCCACCCGCTCTCTGTGACGAGGGGGTGCTTGCAGGGAGGGTGCCAGTGTAGGACCCTGCCTCACACGCCCTGGCATGTGCTGCACAGGCAGGGAGCGGTTCCCGGCGCCCTGCCCGGGGCCGGCAATGACAGCGACACAGGTCCGCCCCACGCAGCGGCTGCAGAAACGTCCCCTCCGCTCCCTCCTTCCCGGAGTGGGCTCTGGGCAGGATGCTGTGGGAGCACGCTTCGTTTGCGGGGACACGGCACGACACCGTGCATCAGGGCCCGAGTTTCTCTGTCGGATGGAAGGGAGATGAATGGAAGGGGGCGTCGGGTGTCTCTCCCCTCGTCCAGGCGTAGGGCTTTGGGAGGAGATTTTAAATCTGTCTCTGGGTGCGTTAGGCTGGTGCTGATAACCGGGATGGAAGAGAGAGTTCCTCCCCAGCTCTCCCCGTGCCCGCTTGAAGGCTTTCCCAGCAGGGGCTGAACCCTCCGCACAGCCCCTGAGTTCCGCTCCAGGGACACGCAGCGCCGGGTCACGCGTGTCGCAGTAGCACCCTATGGGATCACGGGGGCCTCGTCCCCTCATGTTAGGAACCGGTGCCTGAGAAGTGAGACTGTCGAGGTGTCGAGGAAGGCTTCGCCCCCACGTCGCCTGGGCCCCTGCCCTCTGCCCCCCGAGCCCGGCTGCCCTGGGAGGGATCGGCACCTGCCTGGTGCGGGGCCGTGAGCTCTGCCTGCGGGGGAAAGGTGCAGGGCCGCCACCGCCCGCCGAAGGGGCTCGGAGGAGGGGGATAGAGGCTCGGGGCAAGGAGCTGAGCTGGGCGCCCGAGCGGGCAGAAATGACCCCCCCTTTTCCATCCCCCGCCCGGCGAAATGGGTGGCAAGTCCCGCTGCAGCCCTTCCGCGGCTCTGGCTGGACGAGCACATTTGATTCCCGTTGGGGAGGCACAGCGGCTCGCATAAAAAAGACATTGTTGTCTTTGGAGAGCCCTGCGCGCACTTTCAAAAGCTGATCCTTGAGTTCCCAGCCCCCGCAATCCAGTTGATGAGGAAACGCGCTGCGGTCTTGGTGGCACCGTTTCCATTGGGATTGGCACCATTTGATTGACAAAGTCTCCCATTCTTCCACCTCTCGAGTGTTATCAAACGGATTGTGTGGGGTCAGAAGCTATTGAAGGGACGTCCGTGTAGCCGCATTCTGCAAACACGGGGTGAAGACCGTGCCTTTCTCATGAAAATGCTTCCACCAGGCAAAACGCATCTCATCTTCCCTGCTCTTCTCCTTTAGCATTTCCTTTTAACTCGAGCGTTTTACTAAGCAGCATCACCAGGTAAACGAGCGCATCACCAAAAGCAGCCTAGGCAGGACCCTGTCGGGTCGGCCACCCCCCGAGGGGAGCGGGAGACAGCTCTGGAGATCGAAACTTGGGTGGAGGGTTGCAAGGAAAAGGGTGAGCGGTCGGGGCAGAGCAACAGCAAGGAAGCTTTCTCACCGTTTTCCGCGGCTTGACTTGCCCTGGCAAAGTTAATTTTGGGGCGGGTAAGAAGGACCAGGGGCTGACCCGCTTCTCTTCCACTGGATCTATCCAGAGGGGCTAAAAAGTGCTGCTGGGACCCTGAGGGGTGTAGCTGTGCTCGTTTGCGCGCCGATGTCCTTACAAATAACCGATCAGCCCTGCCAAGAGACTTTCACCCCGCTGCCCAGCCAAGGCGGAATGAAGAGCTCTCGCTTTAACTCCCCTTTACAAGACCCCGCGCAGAGCCAAGGCAGGACTCCCTCGGGTTAATCTCCTTGAACAGGCTTTCGGAGCCGATTTAAGCAGCGCTCCTTAGAGCGGGGGAATCAATAGAGCCGGCAGTGAAAGCAGCGGCCGCCGCCGCGTCCCGGGAAGACGCAGGGTGGGCGGTGGGCACCGGGCACCCAGCGCTGCCCGCCCCCGGCCCCGGCCGCCCCCTAGCTCCATCCCCGCAGAGCAACAACCGCTGCCCCTGCCCCACGCAACCCTCACCAGCCCACATCTCTGACTTAAATCCACCTCAGCCTTTTGGAGGATCCTTTTTTTTTTTTTTTTTTTTTTTTTTACCCTCCATCCACCCCTTCTTTTTTTTTTAAGGTTAATAAAAGAGGCACGAAGCTGATGTGTGAGAAATCAGGGGCAAGCATAAACAAAAACAAACAAACAAACAGGCAAGGTCGAGTGTCTCTGTAAGAGCAAAACAGCATACCTTTCTGAAAAACACGCGCAGAAAGAGGGGAGAAAAGGCGGGGTGGTGGTGGTGGATGGAGAAGAAATGCTCCAGGGATCTGGGAAGGTAAGATCTAAAGATCTGCAAAGAAAATGGGACATGGTAAAAGCAGCTGTCCTTGTAGCCCAAAATCGCCCTTCCGTGCCCTTTGTGGCCCAGCGGACCCACACCAAGCCCACTTCGGGGCACTTGGGCCAGAGGGAGCTGGTGCTGAGGCAGCTGAGATGATGTAGGAGAGATGAAGGCCTGATTGAAGGAAAGTCCCCCCGATTATATTTGTGTGGAAAAGCTCACCTCTTGCAGAGCTCTAAAGTGTAATCAAGGCTGAGGCTTACACTTGAAGGATGTTAAATCTCATACGGGAACCTACTTTCTCCTAAACGGTTTCTTGCCTACTGAATGAGAGCCTCCCAATTGAAGCAAAATGATCCTTATGTACTAATATCAAGCACAGTCACAAAGCGACCGGCTATTTATGCTGCCACTTTAGACAAAGATATTTAGTTATTCCCGGGTAGCAAGTGCACTTTTGCATTTTTAAGCACAAACCAGCCGAGCACAAACATATTTACAAGTGCAATTACTAAATAGTTACTTGACACTTCAAAGTCACTGGGTTAACTGTACCTTCGCTGTAATTTTCTTAATATTCAGGTAATCGCTTTATGAAATGAGTTTCCCAGGACCGTAGGCCGGGGTATTGAACACTCAGTGGAGGTTTCTCGTTCCCCCCCGGGAACACCCCGAAATATAAGCTTTGAAGATGCTGGACAACTTGGGAGATTTCTTCAAAGACCCATGTGACATTAGCTGCTGGCTGCATGTACATGTGTGTGGCTATGAATGGGCTCGCTTTTGTTTTCACACCGGATCCGAGAACAGATCCGAAAGTGCCAGAAATTGCAGTTTATTCGAAGCGGCGGGGAATTCATTGGCAAGGTGGTGTAGCAGATGACCTGAGAGGTTTTCTCCATCCAGCTCCCGCGCTATATAAATAACCTTAGAAAGCAGCTTCAGGTTCAGAGGGACCACGAGAGCCTGTGACAGTCTTTGCCTTCGAGAATACCGGGCGACATTTTGCGCTAACCTATTTTTCAGCAGTGTGTCGCTCCAGACAATTAAATTACTGCTCATTTTTGCAAACTTGCATCTTCCGCCTCTCCCTGAGGTTTAAAAAAAAAAAAAAAAAAAAAAAAAAAAAAAAAAAAAAGCCCTAGGTGAACGGAACTTGTGGTTTTAGCGAGAGAAACAATCCTCGCACTGGGGGTCTTGCACTGGGGGTCTTGGAAGACATAGGCAAGGCTCCCGAGCTGCTAAATCCCAAGTGCTGCTCAACCCCCAGCCAGCCGAGGAGCCTGGCACTCGGTGCGGGCTGTGCGGGGCGCCGGGAGCGGTGGCCCTGCCCCGGGAGCCGGCCCCCGGAGAGCCGGCTGCGGAGCTCCTCCGAGCAAACTTGGTGGGGGAGAGAGGAACTCGGTCCTTCTGCTCACCAGCATCCAGCCCTGTCTCCCCAGCTCTCACAAAGGCTGGGCTGACAGCCTTGCCACCCGGGAGCTGATTTGAAATCCTTTCACCCAGTCAAATGGGGGTCTTTTCGCATTCATTGCCTTCGATTCCCCGTCTGCAATATTGCCACCCCCGAGAAAAATAAAATGAGTTCTGCTCACGGGGTCTCTCTCTCTTTCCCTCGCCCTGCCGCTCTCTCTCTCTCTCTCTCTCTCTCTCTCCCTCTTTTTTAAAGACATAAAAAAAAAAAATCCTGACAAGTAAAACTTAAAGGTGTTTACCTTGTCATCAGCATGTAAGCTAATTATCTTGGGCAAGATGTAGGCTTCTATTGTCTTGTTGCTTTAGTGCCTATGCCCCGCCTCTGGTGGCAGCCTAAAACCTGGCGTCTGGCTAAAACAAACGAAAGGCAGCCCTGAGCCTCCACTCAATCCAATTAAGGCGGACTTCGTCCACTCGGTTACGTGTACATCCAACAAGATCGGCGTTAAGGCAACACCAGAATATTTGGCAAAAAAAAAAAAAAAAAAAAAAAAAAAAAAAGATTTGCCTCCCCTTCCTTTTTTTTTTTTTTTTTTTTTTTTTTCCCCAGCCGCCGAATCATGTCGATGAGCCCAAAGCATACGACTCCTTTCTCAGTGTCTGACATCTTGAGTCCTTTGGAGGAAAGCTACAAGAAAGTGGGCATGGAGGGCAGTAACTTGGGGGCTCCCTTGTCAGCCTACAGACAGTCTCAGGTTTCTCAGCCGGCCATGCAGCAGCACCCCATGGGCCACAACGGAACAGTGACTGCCGCCTACCATATGACAGCGGCAGGGGTCCCCCAGCTCTCCCATGCTACGATGGGGGGCTACTGCAATGGGAACCTGGGCAACATGAGTGAGCTCCCGCCTTACCAGGACACCATGCGGAACAGCGCTTCGGCGACAGGATGGTACGGCACCAACCCGGACCCCCGCTTCTCCTCAAGTAAGTGAGCCCGGGGCTGGGTGGCCGGCGGGGGGTGCCTGCGCCCCTCGCCCCTCCGCACCGCGGGCGCCGGGGGCTCCGTGGCAGGGCGAAAGTGGGTCCGGATCCCAGCCGCCCCCCCCTCCCCATTCCTCCCTCTGCCCCTGGATCGTGCCCCGTCCCTTCTCCACCGGGCGGCTTCGCCGCAGCCTCCCGGGGCTGCTTGCGGGAGGAGGCAGCTGGGGACCCCCGCGCTGCCGGGGCGCCGGAGCCCGGGGCTCGCCGTCCAGTGCGGGGGGGGAAGGGGGGGCGGCGGCTGCACGGCCGGGGGGGCCCGGAGGGAGCCGGCTCTGCCCGTGCCCCTGGGCGCCGCCCGACAGCGGGAGGGCGAGAGGGAGCCGGAGGAGCAGGAGCCGCATCCCCGGGGGCGCGGGGTGGCGAGCGGGCGGCCCGGCCCCGGCGGAGCCCCCGGCCGCGGCGGGCTGTCACATCCAGGCGCCCCCCAGGGGGGTCGGCCCGGGCAGGGCGAGGGGCGGGCGGGAGCCTTTATTCGGCGGGGCAGGGCCGGCCGGGAGCCGGTCCCGATCCGGCGCGGGGCGCTGGGTGGGAGCGGGGGCGCCCCGGGACCCCCGGCGGGGCCGGGCTGGGTGGCGGGGGCCGGGCCGGGGGTGAGGGGCTGCGGGGCTGGGGGGCTGCGGGAGCGCGGGGGAACCGAGCCGAGCCGAGCTGCTGAAAGCGTGCCGCCTTCTCCCTTGCAGTCTCCCGCTTCATGGCGCCGTCCTCGGGCATGAACATGGGCGGCATGGGCAGCCTCAGCTCCCTGGGGGACGTGAGCAAGAGCATGGCCCCGCTCCAGAGCACGCCGCGGAGGAAACGGAGGGTCCTTTTTTCCCAGGCCCAGGTTTACGAGCTGGAGAGACGTTTCAAGCAGCAGAAATACCTCTCCGCCCCTGAGAGGGAACACTTAGCCAGCATGATACACCTCACCCCGACTCAGGTCAAAATCTGGTTCCAGAACCACCGCTACAAGATGAAACGCCAGGCCAAAGACAAGGCTGCGCAGCAGCAGATGCAACAGGAGAACGGCTCTTGCCAGCAGCAGCAGTCTCCCAGAAGGGTGGCAGTGCCAGTGCTTGTAAAGGATGGCAAGCCCTGCCAAGCAGGCTCCAACACACCCACAGCAGCGATCCAGAGCCATCAGCAGCAGGCAGCTACAACAATCACAGTGGCTACCAATGGCAACAGCCTCGGACAGCATCAGAGCCACCAGACAAACAGTGCGGGGCAGTCTCCTGACATGGGACAGCACTCGGCCAGCCCTTCCTCTCTGCAGAGTCAAGTCTCCAGTTTGTCTCACCTAAACTCTTCTACTTCTGACTATGGCACTGCCATGTCTTGCTCCACCTTGCTATACGGTAGGACCTGGTGAAAGGATTAAACAAAGCAAAACAAAAAAAAAAAAAAAGGAAAAAAAAAAAAGAAAGCAGATTTTCCCAGTCACGCAAATCTCTGTCCTGTCCAAACTGCTGGGTGTTTTTCTTTTCTTTCTTTTTTCTTTCTTTTTAAAAGCTTTTTTTTTTTTTTTCATTTTCATTTTACTGAGTGGTTCTCTGAGGACCCATAAGAGAGAAAGGGAGAGAGAGTGACTTTATTTTTTGGTTTCGATTTTGTTGTTGCTGTTGATGATTTTGGGTCTTTCTTTTTTTTTTTTTTTTTTTTCTTTTTTTTCCAAGGTTATTGTATGGGTTGTTAAAAAATTCTGACTAATAACCACGGAGCAGTCTGCAGAAAGGGGACCATCATTAGGCATGGTCTGAAGGCTTGGATTTCAGATGTACACTTTGCCAGCGTCTAGGACTTGCATGTAAATATAGAGATTTTGGGGGATGGGGTGGTTTTCCCCAAAAAAACATTCGCGTCACCCAGACACAAGAAGCAGCTTCCCCCCTCCCCCCGGTCTCCTCTCCCAGCCCCGCCGCCAGGGCCAGAGGATGGAGATGTGGAGTCATCAAAGGCTTGGCTTTTATTTTCCTCCTTACGTTTGATGTGAACCTGTAGCTGTATAATGCTGTCAAAAGTTGGACTAAACCCATAGTTTTTAGTAGCCTGTATATTTTGTTGTAAAAAGAAAAAAAAAATACAATCAACCAAACCAACCCCCACCTTTTTTATGGACACTGATCGCCCCGTCGTAAATCCTCTGGCAGTTTGTTATTTGCGCACGCCGCCTTTTCCTGTTGTAACTTATGTAGATATTTGGCTTAAATATAGTTCCTAAGAAGCTTCTAATAAATTATACACGTTACGAATATTCTTTTTTTTTTTTTCTTCCCCTTTGGTTCCCCCTCTTGACCATCCCTTCCCCGCATATCGTTATTTTTTTTTTAATTATATTTTTTTTTTATTTTATTTTTCTGCTTGATGGAAAAACAAACCGGGATGCTGCCAAACCCGAAAAGCCCCTGCCCCTCCGGGGCCTCGGACCCCGCTCCCAGAGG